>NC_033640.1:6288937-6374178 GCF_001540865.1 Ananas comosus
CTACAGGAGAGGCTAGGGATCGTGGCAAGGGAGTCGCGTCTAGCTAGACATTGCTAGGAGCATGCTAGTCGATCACCTTGCTACTCGGGCTGCGACCGAGGGTGATGTCCCTATGTATAGAGAGACTGCCAGTGTATCTATTTTTGTGGACCCGTGATGTATATGTACTATTGGGACCAGACTCTATAGTTGTGATACTTATCTTTTAGTTGAGATTTTGGATTTTATACTCTCGGTTCTCTTGTTGTGAATATTGTGGACTGTACTTTGCTCTGATATCAGGATAGGATTATCTTATATTTTTACTCCTATCGACTTGTTTCTTGTAGACGCCTTATATACTGCAGGTGTATGGCGGGTCTGTGCACGTACCGGATCTTCTTCCGCTGGTACCCGGGCGTGACAATTAACCCTAGCCCTAGCCACCTTCCCTCCCCCTTCTGGTTCTCCTGAGAGGCGCCGCCGCTGTCGCTGCCGTCGCCACGCCTATCGCGGGAGACGCCCCCCCTCTCTCTCTCTCTCTCTCTCTCTCTCTCTCTCTCTATATATATATATATATATATATATATATATATATATATTTGAGCTTTTCGAGCCTAATTCGAACGAGCCGAGTAATACTCAAGCTCGGCTTGAAATGAATTTCGAGCCTTTTATTTTGTTCAAGCTTGACTCATTTAATTTCGAGTCGAGCTCGAGCGAGCCGATATCGAGCCGAACACGAGTCGAACGCGAGCCGGCTCGCTCGTTTGCCAGCCCTAGAGAAGGGGAAGGCTGATGCTGCAAGCATTGTACTTGTCCATCATTTCAGTTCTCCTTAGTTGTAATTTGATGAAACTTAGGGTGAAAAAATCATCTGCCTTTTGTTCCATAAATTTCGTAAATTCATTAATTTCAAATTGAGTGCAAGTAGTTCAAATATTTGCAACAAACTTAAACCAAGGATGGTTCACTATTTGAGATATTCCATTAGAATATAATAGGATTATGGTCATTTATTCTCCTTTTTATTTTGCAATATTTGCAAAAAAATGCAAGTAGTTCAAATATTTGCAACAAACTTAAACCAAGGATGGTTCACTATTTGAGATATTCCATTAGAATATAATAGGATTATGGTCATTTATTCTCCTTTTTATTTTGCATTTTTTGCAAATACTTTTTTTTTGCATTTTTTTGCAAATATTATTAATTTTTTCTTAGTACATTACTTAGCAAAAATAAGGGTTTGCTCGTAGTTCCTAGAATTTCTTTCTTCTTTCAACTGCTATAGTTTCTGACTTGTATCTACTAAGATATGATATGTTTGCTATTGTTGAAACTTTGCAGTTAGGAAGTTGTATCAGAGGTTAAGTGTTGATAACCTTTATAGATCATGCCCTTTCCTCTTGTAGTTTCTGATTTATTAGTGGTAGGTTGTGATTAATGTTATGCTATTAATCACAGGCACAGTGGCTTCGCATTCATTTATTTCTTAGTCATTTTAGCGTTATGTATAAAACACCATTTATTGTGTTGTACTCCATGTTATTTAGGGGCGCCTTTTTGTGTTCATTGAAGGTATTAACCAACCAATAAGGCTCGACTACATTTTAAGATAGTTATAACAATGTTTTTCTGAATTTCAAAGCAAAATTGTGTTATGACGATAGATTTCGATATCAAAAGCATCAAAACAATCAATTTAGCCGGAAAATGAGTTTTAGACTTTGGACAATCAATACACGAGTCAAACATGCATAATTTGACGCTGCTTAAGATAGCCTGCGTAGCACAATTACAGAAATGGCTCAATATTTTCAGTACTCATGCTATTTACTATATAAAAATGGAGTTTATACTCATTACCAATGCTTCCATTATTTGGAAGCTAACCAACTGCACTAGAAGGAGGGCAGCGATATTCTGGACACTGTGCTTATGACCCGACGCGTCAACAATGGCCGTTGACAAAATTAGAGTAATCTTTTCATCAGAACAAAAAGGTTTTTGAGAGCGTCGCAGTTCAACTAGTGATCGAAAACCTCTGGATCACACCAAAGAAAAGAACTCAGGAGAGGGATCTACTGAGGTCGTTGGCGATGAGGATAGTCAGAAAAATAAGCTCGGCCTTGAGGCGGTTCAACCAAGCAATAGAGAGAGCGACATGGGAGTTAGCTTACTTGTACGTGGCCTAGGGTGGGAAGCCTCGACCAAGGAAGGTTAGGTCTGTTGAAGGGGAGGTTAGGAAGGCGGTAGCTGGCAGTTGGAAGTAGCGTAGGCAGCAATCTAGCAAGTTTTAGCCATGGTGGCTAGAACTTGTGCGACGCCCGCTTCCCAGAGTCACCTATCCTAGGACTATTCTAGCTCTAACATGCTTAACTTACTTAACCTCTTGGGTCTATTCACTGCTTAAAAATACTATAGTAGGTTAAGAGGTTTAACCCTATTATATTTTATATATAGGATTATTCCAAATCCTAGGGATGTCACATCGACTCATCTCCCTAGCTTTTCACCAACCTTGTGAGGAACTGTGCTCTACCCATAATGATTATCAGCCAAGGAGCTGCGCTTTGTCCATTGTATAATCTTAGCTCAACTAAGATTCATCTCATATTTTCTGCTGGTGATTGGCTCTGATACCAATTGTGACGCCTGCTTCCTAGGAGGTCACTCATTCTAAGACTATTCTAGCCCTAGCACGCTTAACTCTCTTAACCTCTTGAGCCTAGTCACTGCCCAAAATGCTATAACCGGTATAAGAGGATTAGCTTTATTAAATCTTACATATAGAATTATTTCAAATTCTTGGGATGTCACAACTCAGTCTCCAACCAGAGAAGAGCTTTGGGCCAGCTACGTAGCACTCTATAAGAGGTTTGTCGAATGTCCATAGTCCAGTGGTAGGGTGCTTGGGAGCCACGACCGTAGTGAAAGGGAGAAATAGAGAGAGAAACCTGAGAGAGAGAGAGAGAGAGAGATGAAAGGGCTTGCCGGTCAAGGAAGTCACCAAAACTTGGTGGCGTGCCGGCCGAGCTCTAAGGAGTGGACGAAAATGAAGAGAGAGAAAGTTAGGGCTTCTAAAACCTCCAAATGTAATAATTGTATTTTAGCCCTTCATCTTTCAATTTTCTTGATTAATACTTTTCCACATATGTAATTTGCTCAATTTGGCACATAAAATGTTGCTTTTTTTTTTGTATAAAAATCCTTTTTATCAGTTGCTCTCTTGCATTTTTTTTCCCTCTCCAAACAACACTTGTATAGTGCATTATTGCAAAAAAACCCCTCTCATGACTTGTAGCATTGCCAAACCTCGAAAATAGTGATTTTATTTTATTAAAATGGTTCAATTACATAGGAATTCATCAAGTTTTTGAAAAATGTATTAAAGACTTCGGTTTATACAATATGGCATAGAAAAATGTGTCCTATTTTCTATATATATATATATATAAAAAATCTATAATTTTTAATGGTCGATATCTGCCATTTTTAAGTTTAATGATGTAGAAGTATTCAAATCAGATTAAATTTTGATACAAAATTCTTTATACTATTTACAACAAGATCAATATTTCTGATCGAAAATTTTATTGTTATACTCACCACTTTTTATAGAGTATAGAGCAGGGCTGCTGTGCTCTCAGGAGCACGGAGGCCTCCGTGCTCTTTAGCCGTTTTCGATGATGGAGTTTCCGAATCGATGATCGGCTCCCTTAAACTTGATCTAGCGCATTTGAAGTTTTTAAAAAATAATTTTTGCGATTTTTTGATATCATTTACCTATTGATCGAAAGGATTCAAAATCCATAATTTTTAATGGTTGATATTTGCCGTTTTCAAGTTTAACGGTGTAGAAGTATTCAAATCAGATGAAATTTTGATACAAAATTCTTTATACTATCTACAACGAGATCAATATTTCTGATCGAAAATTTTAGTGCTATATCACCACTTTTTATATAATTTTTATTTTCAACCGTTAAAAATTATTGATTTTGAATGATCTCGATTGCTAGGTAAATGATATCGAAAAATGGCAAAAATTATGTTTTAGAAACTTCAAATACGTTAGATCAAGTTTAACGAAGCTAATTGTCGATTCGAAAACTCCATCATCGAAAACGACTCAGGAGCACGGAGGCCTCCTATACTATTTACAGCAAAATCAATATCTCTGATCGAAAATTTTAGTGCTATATCACCACTTTTTGTAAGATTTTTATTTTCAGCCGTTGATTTTAAAACATTTCGATCGCTAGGTAAATAATATCGAGAAGTCACAATTTATTTTCTAGATACTTCAAATATGCCAGATCAAATCTAACAGAGCCTATCGTCGATTCAGAAACTCCATCATCGAAAACAACTTAGAAGCACGGAAACCTCCGTGCTCCTAATAGCACACAAGACCTACTATATATATATATATATATATATACATATATATATATATGTATATATATATATATACATATATATATATGTATATATATATATATATATATAGAAAATAGGACACATTTTCTTATGCCATATTGTATAAACGGAAGTCTTTAATACATTTTCCAAAAGAACTAGCTCTGTACAGAACTTCCCCTAAAAGACGAAAAAGATTTGTAAGAGACGAGCCAATTTATAACTTGATCGGACTGGTAGGACACATAATCTGTACAACATTAACCAAAAGAATTTGGAAGGAAGAAAGCATTCAGCTAGTAAAGAAATCATAATCAGTATACTTATTTTCTTTACAAAAAAAAATAAAAAATAAAAAATAAAAAATAAAAATCAGAGAATTGTGATCAAGCCTGATACACAGCAGAGTATGATGATTAGGCAAAGCATAAAGGCACACTTGCCTACATTAGCAAAATGTAAAAGCACATCAAAACAATGAGTAAGGATCAAGTTACCCAAGTAAAGAGTTTAACACTTTTTACCCAAGATGCGGATCCAATCATAGTGACTTCAAAATCAAATTGGAGACCGCCAAGCATAATCTAAAAACCTCGACAGAAAAAAAAATTATTTTAAACCTACACTTTGAACAATAGCTCTGGTGGAAAATTATGGACAGATAATTTTTTTCCTTCAAAATACAAGTGAAATGGATCCAACAAGTTGTTGGTCCTAACATATAGACCTTCATATGTTGTAGATTGGCCCCGACTGTTTAAAACCTTCATATGTTGTAGATTGCCCCCGACTGTTTAAAAATCTTAGTTTTGAGGCTTTCAAGGATTGATTTTGCCCTTGTGTAAAGGGTGTGCAGCTTATACTAGTGTATTTTGATCCTTGCTCTTTAAAGCATTGTATCTTCTAGACAAGCTAAGAATTCAAAGGCAATTAATGGCATAATATTGCTTGTCAAATAACACACTATCAAACACCAACTCCCATGGCAACAGACATGTGCAATACTTAGAGGTCAAACATTAATTCTGATAGCATTAAAAAATGTCACAAAATATTGATAAAGAGAAGACCTAAATGTAGCAAAACCCGACCAATTACGAGTTGCGTCATGAGCTTCAATTGTAGTACAAATGCTGCTGCGCAGATGAGCTGGACGGATAGCCATTGTACATTGCCTGGGAGCCGCTGGATAGTAGCCCAGCCATTGCGCCAGAAGCAGCAGCTGCCTGGCTCAACGCGAGCTGGCGCTGATAAGCCAGAAGCTCTGTCGCAGTGTAGCCGGCTGGTAGGAGCTGGAAAGGTGAAACAGGGGGCGGCAGCGGGTTTGATACTGTACCTGGTGGAGTGGGCTTTGTTCCCCATGAACACTGCAAAGCGACATATGTCTGCCTAGATTAGAACTAAGTTTTTGCTTCCTCATATTTAGCGAACTAAGGTTTTGTTTCCTCATATTTAGTTTATAAAACAAACAATAACCGAACAAAGAAACAAGAAAAGACAATTCAGTTAGGTTAATTTGGATCTGGATTTGCTTTACGTTTCACAATTTGGTTACAACATGAAAATCAAAAGCAAACCTAATAAGACAACTTGGTTTGGTTTTTTTTTTTTTTATTTGTCTTTGACTTTCAGTTTGGTTTGTTCAGAAATAGGGAGAGTTCAGCTTGCAGTTTCGGTTCAACTCCACTTTTTCATTCAAACAATAAAAAAAAAATCCCTGGTTAACACCCTGATGTCTCACAAAAGAACATTAAGGATCTAGTTGCTAGACAAGTATGTGAAAGATTGCAGACAATATTATCCTTTTCTAATGTAGTAAATAGGATAGATCTAGGAGAAAATAACTTAGTTCCTGATTTCCTTCCCTGTTCTAAACTTTTGCAGGGAAGTAACACCAAAAAGAAAATTCATGAAAAGAGTACCTGCTTCTCTAACTTGTCATCTCCTAAAGAACTTCGAGTATGGAAATTTCTACTCCATTATCGCCACAATTAGAAATTAAATCTTCTAGCCATAGAAAGGACAGTGCAAAATATAATCCCACTCAAGATGGTAGATCATACTTGCTGGCTAAGCAAGGCATATGAAAATCTGTGTTTAACTAACACTAATTTTCAGAATAATTATACAACTTGCTCTAGAGAACATTTGACTCCAAGGGATTAGGATTTAGGATATAACTCAAAATTCCAACAACAATAAAATTTTGGTTTCTTGTCCCGGGTAAAGGAGGTTAAAATTGTGAAGATCATTAAAATCAGTGTTTGAAAAGACGCGCCTAAGGCGCGCGCCTCAGCGCCTAGGCACGAGGCGCGGGCCTCCGCGCCTCAGCAATAGCGAGGCGAGGCACTATTGCTGAGGCGCGAGCCTAGGCCCTGAGGCGCGCACCTCAGGCGAGGCGCGAGGCGCACATAAGGCGCGCGCCTCGGCATATTTAATATTTTTTGGATTTTGGATTAAAGTTTTGAGGTTATTGGGTTTCGGATATAAATTTTATGTTTTAACCCGATAAGATTAGTAAAGGAATCTAAAAGAAACCTAAAAAAAACCTTAATGAAATCCATCTACCGCCCTCTCCTCGTACCACTCTCTCCTTTTACCGCCCTCTTCTCCTTCTTGAGGCCAAATGAAAACATTAGCACCACAATCACTTTTAAGTTGAAAGTCGAAATATATTTTTTTTAACTTGAGAACCTATATGCATGTGTTTTCTTTACTTTGTATAGTTATTTTAGTTTTGTATAGTTATTTTGGAGTTTTTTTAATATAGAATATCAAATTAAATTACTGTGCGCCTCGCCTTCTTGAGGCGCGCGCCTCGCATGCGCTCCTTCCTGAGGCGCGCCGAGCACTCGCAGGTGCCGCTCTCCTAAGACTCCGAAGGAGAGTCTTGCGCCTTTTTGCGCCTCGCGCGCTTAAACACTGATTAAAATACATGGGACAAATAAGTTCTTTAGACCACTCGGTTTGTTCAAAAACAAGTGCAGAACTCCTTCTTAGGGCTCAAAACACTAATGCGCGCCTAACGTTGGATTTTCATAGAATATATATATATTATATATAATATATATATGTATAGGGAGATACTATGCTATCGGAAGCATAGAGGATCTGGTACTTCTGACTTTTTGGCCCTTAAATCCACCCCTTTGATCATTTCTAACCTTTGGATTAACACTATTATCCTGTGGGGACCACTCAACCCTAGAGGTACTACTCAAGCCTAGGGGGGATCGCAATCATCCCAACTGTACAATTCTTGATCTAAGGGTCAAAAAGTTGGAAGTATAAAACCCTCTATACTTCCAATAGCATAGTAGCCCTACTATATATATATATATATATATATATATATAGAGTTGGACTGGGCTACTATTAGTATCAAAATTTCATTGTTGCTACCAGTTTTTTATCCTTCGGATCAACTCTTTTCATTATTTCTAACCATTGGATTAAATACTATAACCCAATGGAGACCACTCAACCCTAGGGGGACCACTCAACTCTAACCGACTAATATCATCCTGACCCTACAATTTTTCATCCAAGGGTTAAAGCCTAATTCTATAATATATATATTAATATATATATAAGTTGAGCTAGAATACTATCGAAAAGCAAACGGGCTCCGTTGCCACCCATTTGTTTTCGATGATGGAGACCTCCAAATCGACGATCGGCACCGTTGAACATGATATATACTACTTGAAGTGTATAGAAATCAAATTTATATATTTTCGATATTGTTCTTTATCCATCGAGTGGACATAAAAATGAACGGCTGAAAATGAAATATCTTAAAAAAAATGATGATATGAGTCTTGTAATCAAGATCAAGAGTATTAGAGCTTGTTTTAAATAGTTTAAAGAATTATCTAACAAAAATTCAATTGATTTGGATATCTTTACGCCGTTAAACAAGAAAACACCTCATATCGACCATATAAATTAAAATTTGAAAACCTTTGATCATTGGCAAATGATGTCGAAAGATTTGAATTGATTTGTAAACACTTCAAGTGGTATAAAATCATGTTCAACAGTGCCGATCGTCGATTTGGAGACTCGATCATTGAAAACAAATGGTGGCAACGGAGCCCGTTTGCTATCGATAGTATTCTAGCTCAACTATATATTATATATATATATATATATATATATATATATATATATATATAATATATATATATAGTAGGCGTACTATGCTATCGCGCTCTATTAGACTTGATCTACACTATTGAAAGTATTTGGAAACTAAATTACAGATTTTTTCGACATCATTTGACTAGTGATCAAAAGATCTCAAAATTGACAATTTTAATGGCCGATGTGGTGTGTTGGTGAGTTTAACGGTATAATACAATCCAATGCGATGAAAATTTTATAGAAAATTCTTTTCACTATTTAGAGTAAGATCAGCATATTTGATCTTGAATTTAAATCTTTTATCATCATTTTTTATGAGATTTTTATTTTCAGCCGTCAATTTAGACTATTGTTTGATAGGTAAATGATATCGAAATATTAGAAATTTAGTTTCTAAATACTTTTAATAGTGTAGATCAAGTCTAACGGAGCCGATCGTACGATTTGTAACCGTATCATCGAAAACAACTTGGTAGCCACGGAGCTACCGATAGTATAGTAGCCTAGTTCTATATATATATATATACATGTAGTAGGTCTGTGTGCTATTAGGAGCACGGAAGGCCTCCGTGCTCCTAAGCCGTTTTCGATGATAGAGCTTCCGAATCGACGATCGGCTCCGTTAGACTTGATCTAGCGTATTTGAACTATCTAAAATAATTTTTGTGATTTTTCGTATCATTTTCTAGCGATCGAAAGGTTCAAAATCAACAATTTTTAATGGTTGATGTATACCGTTTGAAATTTAACGGTGTAGAATATTCAAATCAGGTGAAATTTTGATAAAAAATTCTTCATACTATTTTACAACAAGATCAATATATTGATAGAAAACTTTAGTGCTATATCACCACTTTGTGAGATTTTATTTTTCAGCCGTTGATTGAACCCTTTCGATCATTAGGTAAATGATATCGAAATGTCACAAACTTTATTCTCTAGATATTCAAATATGCTAGATCAAGTCTAAACAACCGATCGTCGATTCGGAAGCTCCATCATCGAAAACGACTTAGGAGCACGGGAGCCTCGTGCTCCTATAGCACAAAGACCTACGCTCTATATACTCATAAGAGTATAGTAGCCCTAGCCTATATATATATATATATATATATATATATATATATATATATATATAAAACCCTCTATATATATATATATAGTGTAGAGCTACTATACTCTTATGAGTATAGAACCTTTCGTACTCATAAGTTGTTTTCGATGATGGAACTTCCGAATCGACGATCCACTACGTTAAATATGATCTAGAGTATTTGAAACTTCTAAAAAATAAATTTCATAATTTTTTGAAATCATAATAAAGTCCATCAAATGGGCATAAAATGAACGGTCAAAATCGAACTACATCCTAAAAATGGATGATCGGATCCTTCAATTTAAGATCAAAGTTATTGATCTTTATCTAGGTAGTGAATAAAATTTTCTATCAAAAATTCAACCTATTCTAATTCTTTTACACCGTTAAGCTAGCAAGTATCCCATACCGGCCGTTAAAATTTGTCAATTTTGTGACCTTTTGATCATAAGGTAAATGATGTCCAAAAATTATAAAATTTGATTTTTAGAAGTTTTAAATGCTCTAGATAACAGTATGGATCGTCGATTCGGACGCTCTAGCATCAAAAACGACTTCTAAGTACGAAGGCGATCGTACTCATAAGAGTATAGTAGCCGGACTCTATACACACACACACACACACACACACACACTCTCTCTCTCTCAAAAGAAGGTTAAATAAAAAAGATTTCTCAAAAAGATCTGTGCTAATTCTTATATATTCTAGTACAACACAGCTGATATCAGATTGTTATAAATCATTAGCCGTGGATTCAATATTGCTCATGAGAAATTCCCAACAAACTTAGAAGGGACAGATTTATGTCAAACGATGGAATAGATTAATCCATCACCAATCTTGAAAGGCCAGAAGACTGTCAGAAGTATCCAACCAAGAATAACCATGATTGAGGTTAAACATCACAATAGACTCACAACAGACAAAAAGTAATATCACGAGGCCTAAGTGCAGCAGAAGCTCAAATTTGGTATTTTGATTCTGCTGCCAAAGCTGTTGTGTTTCCTATTAAGTATGATGCTTCTCCTAAAGCACTAGTTAGCACTAATTAGTGAACAGCACTATACCCTACAACAGGGCAAAATAGGGCTTAAAGCAAGGATTTAAGTGACGTGGCATGGGGTCGTGCCGGAAACTTGTCAGCACGGTACGGTACGGTGCGTGCTGAACCGTGCCGATGCGTGCCGGTCAAAAAAATTCTTGTGTGCCGACATATAATAGCATGAAATATTTATTTTCTTTAACAACAAAATATTCTAACTATTTATTATGTCTTTTTATCACATCTTTTGAACTTTATTGAAAAAATTACTTACTAATTTAAAGAATAGAGGGTTTTGAGCTGGGCCATCGGCACGGAGTCTATATCGTGCCGGTATCTTGTTGGCACGATACGGCACGGTGGATACGGTCCGTGCCGACGGACACTTAAAACCTTGGCTTAAAGATAATTGATAATCTCCATAAATAATAGCTGTGAGGATGGATAGCTTAAAGAGTCCAGGAGAATCATCATCACAATATAGCAGAAGATATCGAAAATAAAAGTAAACAGCCAGAAATGTAAATTGCAGCTTACTTTCATTGATTTTCCTGAAACAATCTTTCCATTGGCTAGTTGAATGGCTAAAGCAGCTTCTTCATGGGTACGGTATCTCACAAACCCAAATCCTTTATCCCTTTGTATGCGCACTTCCTCAATCACACCAGCCCCCAAAATGTGAAATTGGCGATGAAGCTCAGCTTGGGTCACCTGATTCAATTACTAGCAGATGAGTAGAAGAATTTCAAAAAACATGTCATCGTTTCTCTCTCTGAAAAGAGAGATCAGAAATGATCTTCATGTCTGAATTTTTAACAGACAATATGCGGAAAACTGCCATAAGAGGGGGTGAAAAAAAAATTTAATTATGATGTTTCATAATCTTACCTCATGAGCCAAGTTACCAACATATACAGTTGTGTAGGCAGGGTTGTTTTCAGGAGACTCGCCGTTCAAATTCTTTGGCTCTTTTTCTGTTGCAATAAAATGAAAATTTAGAAAAATATATAGGACAGTAGAGTTCTTCAACTAATCAATAGGAAGCTACCATTGTGGAATAAAAAGATCCACGAGCAAATACCAATTGTTAGATCTTCATTGAGCAATTACTAACCTACTCTACCAGAATTTCCATTTGTTAATACAACTGCATTAGGATTATCACTGTCTTGTTTGTCCTCCCCACTGTTCGCGATTGCCCAATTACACCGAATCTGTCTACTTCCAAGCCATTTACCTAACAACAATACCCCACCAATCAAAACACCATCAAAACAAAGGAAAATCTTTTAATCTCAGATCAATTGAGCTGTATGTTACATGTCTCACATCTTACCTGTCATTTCATTTATGGCATTCTGAGCATCCTGCATGCAAACAAGGGAAAAATAGAATCATTGTCAGACAATCTGAAAATCAGATTACAAGTTGGAAAATGAAATTTACACACCCTCCAAACCACCAGTACTTGCTGAAATCCAGTGAAAGTTCACTACTAAAAATTCAAAATATAAAATATGATATTTAAAATTTGAAATTTGATAAACATAAAATCTGAAGCTTCAAAATTTGAATTTTATCTGAAATTTTAAATCCAATATACAATACATGTAAGTGAGCATGCGTGCCCATGTGTGCATGTTGCAATTTTGTCCAGCCAATGCGGCCACAGTTGTCGGTATTAGACTATTAGCGCTTTATTCGATGGAATCAACAAACAAAAAGAAGAGTATAAAGGCATAAAACAACATGGTGCACGTTTACTAAAAAATTTACAACCACTGCCAAAGTACAAAAGAGGGGAAAGTTTATTAGTACCTCTTGATTACGGAATGAAACAAAGCCAAAACCTCTGGAACGTTCATTTTTCTTGTCCCACATGACTCGCGCATCACTAAATCATAAATGGAAAATTTATTAAGTCTACAACTAAAGATGTAATGTAAGAATGGTAGCCAAACAACAAAATTTGTAACAGCAATGCACAGAAAAATTACGAAGTTAGACATCTTTCTAACAACAACTATATTTTGGTTCGAATGATAGCCAGATATTACTAGTAGTATCAAGGGATCAAGGAACTTACGAACAACTAGGATATGCTGAGAAAAAGTCAAAAAGAGTTGCATCGGTAACCTCATGGCTCAAATCACCAACAAAAATTTGGAAGTGTCCTAACCAGCACAGCATTAAACAGAAATAATAAGTAACAGGCACATCATAGCTGGGAAATGGAAAGTAAGCATACAATAGATGAAAAGGAATATTCTAAAAGATCTCACCAGATGTATCTTCCCTATGGCCACTTGCATATGCCCAATTCACCTTAATTGCCTGGCCATAACTGCAAAATTTTGATTTCCTATAATATGCAAACTGAGAATGATAGTAAATAATTAGCGGGAACTATTTAGATGTACTCAAATTTCTTACATTTGGCGCCCATGCAGTGTCGTTATTGCTAGAGCCGCCGACCTCCGATCAAGGTAGTCAACAAATCCAAAAGAGGACTACAACAGCACGATGAAATGGCACTAATCAATTTAACTATATTATCCAAAAATAACAAAATTCTACTTGCAAAAAAACAGTTACAAATTAACCGTTAACCATGATCTAAATCAAAATATAAAATTCCAGGAGAATTAGCAGTTTTAGCCAGAATCCACCAAAGTGCTACATGTGCATCTACCAAAGGGATAATTGGCCTCACTTCTCCTTCTGCTTTCACCAATAAAAGGCTCTACTAGAGCATTTAGCTAAGAGAAAAATCAGAAACTTTCACTGCAGTAGGAAGGAGAAACAAGATTCTTAGCCTTAAAAGCAGAGAACCTGCTTCTAATTCTGCTGCATAAAGGAGCTATTTAGGGTATTCCAACATGGTTCTTCTCCGAATTATACTATTCAAACAACACATTATCAAATAGAACTACACCCAGCGGAAGGGCCAAATAGGAGCCCTAAGGGCCTGTTTGGACAAGGTGTGAAGAGGCCCACTTCAGAGCACACAATCGCCACTACAGTGCACAAAGCTGGGCCAAACAAAACCTTAGGCATATGTTTTCTCTGCATGAAGCTCTTGCACTAAGGAACTCTACACCTACAACAAGGCCTAATACGCCCTAAGGGCTCGTTTAGACTAGCTATACATAAGTCCATTTCATAGCACCTATGTTACACAGACATGAACAGAGAACACGGGACACTACACGACTCGGACATGGCTAAACCAACAATAAAATATTATCTACAAGATATTATAATTTTTTCAAATTATTAAATACATTTTATTTACCGCATGTAGCACAATAAATTTTCGAACATAATTTATTAGATCTATTATATGACATTAAAAAATTATATAGAAAAAATTATAAATTTTTGAATAATATTTTTTTATAAATTGAATAACAGTTCTTTTAATATTGTTGATTTTTAAAATTACTTAACATCTAGATATTATATTTTTTAAAATAATTATATTTCCACGTCTTAAATTTTATAGATTATATATTTTAAATTATATTTTAATTGTAACGAATTAATCAAACTAATTGAGGTTTTTGTAGATAAAGATACACTGGGTGCAGGCAAAAATATTTTTTCATTAAAATCCTTAGGAGCTCATCCTTGGCGAAGAGAGGACTCGTGTGACGGAAACGATTCCTGTGTGTCTCAAGTTAAAAATAAAAATAAAAAAGAAAATTCACTGGACGCGCAACGGACACGCGTCGTCGCGAGTCTGCTGCGCGTCCCGCATCCGACACGTGTCCGACATGGATGCGGCTCCTTTCTGAGCCACGTCCGGTGTAACCTAGCATAGCACTACAGTAGCTGAAAGCATCCCCTAGAGCTGTCCGCTGTTAGGGATTTCTATAAGAAATCTACGGCGGCAGACTGCCACCATGGTTCTTGAAGGCCCCACGTAACAAGGTTTTGCGGCTCACAATTGCCACTTCAGTGCCCACAGCAATCAAGCCACACTACACCCCACGACAGGACCAAATAGACCCTAAGGGCCTCGTTGGATTGCCTATGCAATAGGTCCATCGCACTGTGCTGCAGTGGCAAAAAGAACCCTCCTAGTGCTTTCCATCATCACAGATTTCTGTAAGAAATCTATAGTGTAGACTGCCACCACAAGTCCTGAAAGCCCACCATACCGGTGCTATATCTTGCAAGTATTAGCTCCCTAAAGTCTCCTTAATAGGAAAAAGCTTATATATAGAAATGCAAGTACGTAAACTTGTTCACAGAAAAAACAGCTTTCTCACTATAGTCTCCTTAATAGCTTCCTACAATAGAAACAAGCTTCAAATTGGATTTTTTACTTTGGGACCAAGAAGCTAGTATTAGCTCCCTACAATAGGAAAGCTCAAGCAACAGTTTTGTCACTAAACTCTCCTTGATAGCTTTCCACTACAGTAGAAATAGACGCTTCAAATTGGTTTTGCTTTGGGACAAGCTCATATCAACATCCTACCAGAGCAAAGCTTAACAATAAAGACTTTTTGTTTGCCAAACACTAACTGATGCTCCATGAGAGTACACAAGCAATTCCAAAAGCCAAGCCAAAATAGAGACAAAAAAACCAGGTTTAGGTAGCTATACGATTGATTCAGGTATGTCAAAATAAATAATTATTTTGTGACTTCGTTTTCCCTTTCGGTTCGGATAGCGCAAGAGAAAATGCCAGCCTCTCATCACAGTTTTTTCATTTTGTATTTCTATTGTTTGGCAGAAGAAAAGGGGATGTTCAGTTACTACAATCATCTTTAACTAGGTTGACAATATTCCATATTCTGTGGGACTGATAGTACAAGCAACTTTCTATCGTTAGCAGACTTTAGTATAAAGTGATCGTTCATTTTCAAACCATAAGGAAACGTTTTCATTATGCATCAAACTTTTTCTTTGGAAATTTTTTATTTAATTTATGAGTTAAATTGGTTTTCGGTTTACTTCATATTATAAGTAAGAGCCAAAGAAAACATTCAATATGAGAATGGATGTCCATTTCCATGCTACAACCTATTTCTTCTCCACTCAGGAACTTGAGAAATGTTCTTTGCATAATAAATTTGCTCCTATATCAGGATGCAAGAGAGGAAAAAAAAAAAAAAACCAAAGAATCAAATTTTGATTCAAATATTATTGTATCAAAGTTGTTTGACTATCATAAAGTGAACAGATTTTATTATGAGGTATGATTATCCTTGTTTTCAGTTGCAGGAATATAAGGAGCATAGAAAAGAAGGTAACCCCTTACAGAGCAGATTGAAAGCAGAAAATCCAGAATGCAGGCAATACGAAAGCCCTTCTTTACCTACTGACTAAGTCCATTCTTTTCCTTGCTCCTTTCACTTTCCCATTCCTCTCTACTCTCTCTTTTTCTCATACTCTTTCCCCTCTCCTAACCGCTACCACTGCAAAGGCTTTTTATAGCACCAGCAATTTACTACCACCAGATGTCTTCTTCAGCAAATAAAATGGCGAGAAGACATTCCATGAACTTTTGTCCCTAGGCCAATTTTAGGATTCTTGAACTAGAGACTTATAAACTAGATTTACAAGGCTTTCTTTTGAGCCCTATTAATATTGGGCTGTTTAATTTTGGTCTTCCTCATAAAGCTCAGTCCTTTCCATTATTTTAGTCGTAATATTCTCAGAGTTGCTTATTGATAGACTTCTAATGCTGTATTTGGGTGCTCAACTCTCCCTGTGAATCTGTCTCATTGCTCAACATATCTGAATAGTTCGATGAATGATTACCATAAGTTCCAGCTTTTGTTTTGTACTTGTTCTCAAATTAATATCAAATACGTTCAAATATTTACATATTTGTACACATAAACATCACCTGAATCAACTATAACAAGGTCTCCAAAAATACATTTCATTGATTCTGTCATTCCTTCAGCTCAATGTCATCAACAAACTAAGATTTTGTCAAGACAGCCAATGCCAACTATCAGAATTCAAGAATAAACCATAGCATTAAGAATACCCCAAATCAATTTTCACATGGCAATTCCAGGGACTATGCCCAGAAAGCTATTTACTACAGCAAATTAGCTAAGGGAGTTATTTATTATGACAAATTCCTCTAATAAATAAACAAATTATTGTTTCTATGTCTCCACTAATTGACAGTTACGCCTACAGCATATCATACTCTTATTTTCCAAAAAATTCTCTACAAATTTATCAAATCTTATAGTGACCCTCTCCCATTTTTGTCTTGAACTCTTGATGCTTTGTAACCAAAACAAACCTGAACCTAGACACCTGCAGCAGAAGATGCATACGCATTTCTAAGGAAATTATTACGGTAATTTCCCAAAGAAAGAAAAAAAGAAAAAAAGGCAGTCAACAGAGTTACCACATTGTATACGCAAAACTGCAACTATGATCATTAATGAAGGAAACATGAGCCTACATCAAATTCATTTCACATGCTAGCACATATCTCACTGCCTCAAACTGTTAGTACAAAAGGAAGGCTACATCAAGTTATGTAGGGTGACCAGAATAATTTGTTTTCTATGTAGGGTGACCAAAACAATTTGTTTTGAAAGCGAAGTAGTGCTAGATTTAACTGAATATGGTCATAGCACAAATTTTAAAACTATCTTTACAAGCTGTGCCTGATGCAATGATGTGCTAAAGAGAATGAAAAAGTTCAATACACCTCCTCTCTTTTCTAGCAACATTAAATATTCCTAACTAGTTGTTGCAGGCAAGAATATAACATATTAAAATTTATAATGGCAAGAAATGACTTCAACTATGAACAGACCTTCTCTTTCCGAATGAGCTTGCATGCTTCTAGCGGACCAACGGACTGAAAGACCTCAACTAGAAGGCTCTCGGTGACACTAGGATGGATATTACCCACATACCTAGTAAGCATTGATTAGAAGATTAGTAATGATGAAGAACAACGAAATATCATTAAAAAAATCTTCACTGCATGTTATAACATTCACAAAGCATCCAGATCCTAGTGTATAAATAAGTGGCACTCTTCGAAAAGTAAAAAAAGAGCTACAAAACCTTAAATTAAATATTATAAGTTTTGCATCAATTTATCCACCCTGTATCCTATCAGAACATCCGCCCAAAAAACACCAAAATTAGAAAAGAAAAAAGGAAGAAGGGAAAAGAACTACTCAATGGACTCACACACTGCGGCATGTAGATGTATCAAAACCAGGCGGGAGATTGCCACTTGGAACAGGTTCCATCTGCAAAATATGAAAGTAAAAAAGAAGAAACTAAAAAAAAAAAAGGAAAAAGAAAAAGAAAACTACATGACCTATGGACTTCCCTAGGAAAATTGTGAAGGAACAAAATACGTCGTATAGATAGCACTAGAAATTTATGGTGACATACCCGCTGATAGACCTAAACTGAAGAAGAGATATGTCTACCCAAAAAAAAAGGATCTACCTAAACATAAGACTGCTTGGTATGGATCAACATGAATTCTAAATAATCTAAACCTATAATGTTCTAATACTTTTCCAATACTTAATCAGAGATATAGTGAAGGAACGAGCAGAAACAAAAAAAAACTGCATCAGCACTTCTGCCTAGAGATAAGATGCCTACAGAGCCGCACTACACAGAAAAACAAAAAAGCACAAATCCAACATTATTTCTTCTCATGCTAGACACAAGAACTTTAATTCTACCCTGAAAGGGAAAGAACAACAAAAATTAAAGATATAGATATGAAACATCAATCTTCGGTATAAATACTATATTGTCTTAATCACAATATTGTTCTACAAATTACAAAGTTACTCTGCAAAATTACATTCTTCAAAACCAGATGAACCAGGAAGTTGGCTTGTCGTTTTCCCATCAAAATATGGTCCACAAATATGAAATACCATAAATTTGTATAAGGATTTGAACTTTCAAAGAGAAATGGCAAATAGAATAACCACCATTGTATCACCGGCAACATTAGCAAAATTAATAACCGAAGGAAGGAACATTTATCACCTCTAGCAAGCTAAATTTTCAGCTTAAACATAATTTCCGTGTGTTAAATTAATGAAGAAATACCCTGAATGCAAAGTAAAAAAGAAATAGCTTGTACAAGCGTGTTTTCATGGTCATTTTCCAAACAACTCAAAGCAAATTGTAATTGCGGCCTTAATTCAATATATGATCACTATAAGAAACAATGGGCATGATTAGTTTTGAGATCTAGGGCAAAATTATATATTAATACCGAATATTTGGATCATTCTCTAGTTGGTTGCATGTTGGTTAAGTTAGAATAGCAGTAATTGGCTAGGCGACAATGTACTTAGTAATTGGCTTAGGCCGAGATATACCAAGTGGAGTCTCAATCAATTTGGACTTGCTTTGCCTATCTTTTACTTCATTTGTATAGAATTTTGGTTTATAACACCAAATATGGAGTGATTCCATACTCTCCATTGGATAAATACTGTAGAACCAAGCAATTGCTTTTCTTCTTGCCACATTCCACTCAATAGTATTGAGGGGAGATAGTGAATCAATGTGTTTCTCTTACACATTACACAATAGTTCACCAAGCAGAATGCTTCAATTAAATTATGCAAACCGAGAGGGTGCCAAATCTGAATTTTCAACTTCGTTTTCGTTTAAAGGCATCCCTTGAAATAAACTAGGTTCAATTTATCAATTCCATTGAACTTTACTAAAATTAATGCAAAGAAGCAAAAAAAAATCAGCAAGATGGGAGACTTAGAATCGAATTGGAGCAATACTAGGATGGTGATAAGCCTTCAATTTATGAGATAAAAACAACCAACTGAAAATACATACAATAGTTCCAGAAAAGGTAAGTTCAATTTTATCGGACTTAAAACTTTTAAATTTAGTTGTTTTGGCAAAGATGGTTGGTAATGGCGGAAAGCTAAATTGAAAGGGATAATGGATATCAGGAGATGGGAGAAGACAAGATACAATTAGCAGACCAATCACACGATTGCGAGGGATCTACAATCGAGGAGGAGGGCGATACACCACGGGTAGAACTTCGGCAATAGGGAAGATGATGAGGAGGCAGGGATACAGAAGATGAGAAGGAATAAAAGCATAAGCCAATCCTACCACGAGGAAAAAGCGACAATAATCAAGTTGAGGAAGAAGAAGATCTCGGCACAAGGATGTAGCGTCGATGATCACACTAGAAAGAAGAACACCACAGCGAGGATAAAAAATAAGAATAAAAATTTTTATTCATCAAATCTACCCCTCACAGCATTAAAAGCCAGTATTTATAGTGTTAACAGCCTATCCTGTACGAAATTCTTGTTGTTTCGTCTTCAATACAACACGATCACCCAAGAACCATGCATAGAAGACAAGGTGATTTTGGGAAGCCGAAGAGTCTTTTTGGATTTGTTTCTATGTTTATTGGAGAAAAGGGGTTTGGATTAGCCAAACCAACTAAGACTAAATAATTTAAGCCCGAATCAAACACAAACTTACAAAATAAAAGAAAATTCCATTCAAAAACAAAATAAAGGTTTATTTGCTGCATCAAATAGTTGGTACGATTTAGGTCGGGAATTCTGTAATTTAGATTTTTTTTTTGTTTTTGGTAAAAAATGTGTGAACTAACTTGAACTACGGTCCAATCTAATCTTACTACCTAGCTTCAAAAGTTTGGCACCCAACCTTTCACTTGCTTAAGATTGAGCCATTTCATGACACATCGGTTACAAAATTTTCCACCCTTCATGCTATAATAAAAATATAGTCATGTGAAAAAAAAGAAATACTCTAATCAAGCCCCCTAAATAGACTTGCTCATATTCTAAGGTAGAAGAGTTATTAAATGGCTCAAATTAATGAATCAAAAGGCTAGGTAGCAAAACTCAACTTTTAATCGTTATCTCATCGAATCAAAACAGCGCATAGTTAAGGAAAGTTCCACACATTTTATCTGTTCTTCTTTGTCAATCGGAATAGGCTTGCCAAATCGGCAAAAACATGTAAATCAGGAGGCCATTGATATGTATAGTGTGGTGCCCTCTTGATCTAAGAGACAGCGCCAATTTAGCAAGCAAATTCAGCTCTTTATATAGGTTGGAGTCCTCTTCTTCCAAAGGTTTCTACAAATTCTACGAGTCTATTCAACTTGCTACATACTGGTCCTCTATATCCAGGGGTCAGTGCCAATTTGGAGGGCATATTCTAAGTAGGTAGAACATTATCGGACAAGCATGTTAGCCCATGTTCCAATGGTTCATAAAAGATGCGTCTAATTTTGTAATGTGCGATCCACAATTCTTTAGCAAAGATATAGTCCATCAAAACCAATATCGGACCATCCCTAAAACTCCAACACTCTCCCATGTAGAACTCTCTAATCCCTATGCATTTAAACTTCAAAATTTAAATTTTTAAAATTTTAATTTTAAATTTTAAATTTTAAGTCTTACATTTTGAATTATCAAATTTTAAATTTTAAAATTTTAAATTTGAATTTTAAATTTTAAATTTAGATTTTAGATTTGAAATTTGAATTTTAAAATTTAAATTTATATTTTAAATTTTAAATTCAAATTTAAAATTTTAAAATTTAAAATTTAAAATTTAAATTTAAATTTTAAGTCTTAAACATTTGTTTAGATTTTAAATTTAAAATTTCAAAATTTAAATTTAAATTCAAATTTAATATTATTTTAAAATAAAATTTAGTAAAAATATATATTTTTTAATGAAATTTTAAGTTTTAAATTTTGAATTGTCAAATTTTAAATTTTAAAATTTTAAATTTGAATTTTAACTTTTAAATTTTGATTTTAAATTTGAAATGTGAATTTTAAAATTTCAAATTTATATGTATATTTACAATTTTAAATTTTAAATTCAAAATTAAAATTTTAAAACTTATAATTTGACAATTTTAAGTTTTAAATGCTTGTTTAGATTTTAAATTTAAAATTTTAAATTGTAAATTTAAATTCAAATTTTAAATTATTTTAAAATAAAATTTAGTAAAAAAATTATTATTTGCAAACATTAAAAAAAAATTTGCCAAATAGCTTTGCAAAATATGTTCAGAAAAATTGTTTTCCATCTATCAGCCAAATGTTATACAACTTTTAACCAAAATCAATTCTCCAAACAAAAATCAATTCTGCAGAAATCACTTCTCCAGCAGCTAGGCCAAACGGGCCCTCGTAGAGTTCCTTCCTCTCCACCTCCATGCATGGAGGTGTTCATATAGAAGCTTTCCACTCTATTGGTAAAGTTAACGTGATAGAATAGTTCAATACAACCATAAAATTTCTCATATTTGTTTAGAATTTAGCTTATATTAATCTATTTATGATCCATAAGGGTAGTGCTTTTATTAACACCTACATCGAGTGCATCTATTTGATCTAGTATTGATGAGTCTTTTGCATACAAAAAAAAAAATAATTTTAAACACATTGTACAATGTATTTGTAGTAAATACTAGATTAAACGGTTATCTTTTTTGTTTTGATCCAATCTATATGAGTTTTTTTCATTCATATGAAAAGGAATAACTTTAAACAAAATTATAAAATGTTTTTGTTGTAACGTCGGTCCTGCCCTTTGAAATGGAAGATTGGAATGCATGTAGAGAATCATATTTTGTCGGATAAAATAGATAAAAGTACCTTTCAGGGAAATTTTGAATTAAAAGGATCAAGTACTTTTAAATGTTCATTGTCAACATATGTAGAGAATCAAAAACTATTTAAACATATTGTTAGAAGTTACATTTCAAAATACTTAAAAAATAAAATATATAAATAATTAAATGCTCATCATTTAGAAGAAAATGGTTCTTCCTTTACTTTGAGTTTTCTAGTATTTTACACAAATGGCTAAATCAGGGTATGTAGCAAAGGGAAATTCTGTTTACTGTCCAATCGAGAAAAGTGGCCGTCATATAGGAGTTTATAGTAAATATCAAATTTTCATATTATCGCAGTCGGTTCGGACCTCCAATTAGTTTCACCCAAACTTCATCCTGGTCATGGATAGATCACCCATGGAGTGAAGTCATAACAAGGTAGCCATACCGGAAGGTACATCTAGATTACTAATTACAAAATGTTTAAATCCTTCAAAAAAACATTCCCTAAAGAGCAATTAAATCAGCACACCTTCTTAGATCCTTTTTGGGCTCAAATAGTGAAAGATAATGGATTATTACGAGGAAGCTTGAGTAAATCTAATAACATTTTCACCCAAAACTCCAAACAGAGAAAAACACGAAGAACTTAATTCTTTCTAGAAGAAATGAGGACTCTATTAGGTTACATGAAGTCTATAACATCAGGACAATGAGCAAATCCAACATACAAACTAGCTAACATGCAATGAATTGATGCTGAAGGGGGTTAATACACAAGATTCATTGAATTAGAATATTGGTTGAATAGTAAGATGAGGAACATTAGAAGGAAAAAGACAAGTGTGAATTATAGTCGGTAGTTTTTGCTAAAACTACAAAACTGAAACATTTTAGTTTTGTTTCGTGCCAATTTGAAAAAAATGAGGATTGACCACAGCTGGAATTGGTGCCAATCCGATTGTCAAAATGTTTCAACTGGCCGATTCTCATTAAACGGCACATTTCCTTCACCATTTGTCAACACCATTCCAATCCAATATGAGAGGACAGTTTAGAATTTGACCTTCAAATAGTAAAACTAATAAGCTATATAACATATTCGGAAGCACAAACGAAAAGAGTAACGTGTACATGATTACCATTGTAAGGAAAACCGAAAACATAAAAAGAGTCTTGTGTGAGGATAATTCTCAAGCTTTTAGCATTTTGGGAATCAAACCCAACCTTCAAACTTTCAAACAAACAAAAGGAATGCCATTGGCAATATTGATGCTATTACACACGAAAAAAAGCAGCTAATCATGCAGAAAATGTAGAAAGGTGTGTTGTTCTTTAGGATTATCAAATATCAAATATGAAGCATTATATTTTTAACCCTCCTAGTAAATCACTTACCGCTTTTTTGATAGACAAATGAACATAACGGTTTTTTCTATCCTCCCCTTCCACTCCCATAGATGATATCTTGATATTATGCACAATATTTTTAACAAGCAAATGGTAAATCATTTCTGTAAATCATTTGTGTAAACGATTCAACAACACTCTAGCATAAGTGACATGATGGAGGGCTATCTTTCCTAGGGTTGGTTTTCCAAATAAAAGTTTGACATCGCTATACCTCAAAAATCTTTTCTGATAAGACAAAATTAAAAAAAGGACCCAACAAAAGAATTGCTCAGAAAATGCACGATCAGGAGATGCATGAAGATGAAACCCTACCAAAAATTTAAAAACTAGAGTCGATTGCTTATTTGACGGAATCGATTTGAAGACGAGATTTGGGATGAGGTGAAACCCTAGCGGACGGTACAGGCGCTGTTTCAGGCTTCGGCGGAGCCAGGGAAGAAAGGGGAGAGAGAAAGAGAGAAAACGACCCGGCTAAAAAGAGAACCTGCGTTTTTCCTACGGGCTGAGAAATTATGATGGACGAAGTGCACGCCGGTTTGGAATAGAATATCGGTTAAATTGCACCCGAGTCCCTAACCTTTTCAAACGTTAGCTTTGGCCACCATGTTACATAAGAAATTCACCGATTTAGAGTTTTGCTAAAAACGTACCATTTTTTTTTAGATTTTACATATTTGATCTAAATTTTCAGTAAACTCACCAAAATATCTTTTTTCTCTCTCTCTTTCTTTTGTCTTTATTTTTCTCCTCTTGTTTCGTCTTCTTCTTCCCCATTGCTTATTCCTATCTTTCTTCTCCCGCTTACTCTTATTTCTCCTCCTCCTCGTCCATCGCCCTAATGTCGTCTTCTTTCTTAACTCGCTTACATTTTATGGCTCAGATGTGACACTAATCACGGAGGTGGAGCTACGGCAGAGGGCATGGCCGTAGACGGTGATGACAACGAGAGTGCCGCAAGATTCGAAGACGACAAGAAGAGAAAGCGCGTTAGCGTGCACGACTATAAGAATTTAGATCTATAACGACAAATTTTCAACAACGGTCGGAATAAGTGGTTGATCTGTTGCCCTAATTAATTAAGGTTTTGCTCCCAACAACATTGCCAGCATTGCCCTAATTAATTAAGCACTCTTATCTACCTCGCGCTACCATCCTCACCCCTCGCTCAAGCCGACCTCATGCTTGGTGTTGTCGTCAGCCTCAAACCTCTGACGTGTCGCTGATCTTGCGCTCGCCGATGTCACCCCAAAACTTCCTGACATTACTGCCGCGGTCACCCCGAAACTCGCTGAGTTTTTACTGTTGCTTTCGCCCTAACTCGTTGATTTCGCCAATGCCCTCACCCCCACACTATTGCCGAATATTTGGTTGGCTTCTCTCTTGCTTCCACTTTTATTTTATTATAGAATTTATTTTTTTTGCTTTTAGTGGACTCTTAAAAAGAAAGGGTAAAGTGCACAGAGAAGATATAGTTGATTTGAAAAAAAATTCTAATAAGAATGGGTAGAATTTATATAAATTTTTTATTATTAATTAAGCTTCTTTTTTGAAGAGGAAGAAGAATGCTATAAACATTGGGGGATGTTGGGGTGGTACTTTTTAATTAATTTATTAAAAAATCTTTTGTCTCTAGCATAGTTAGTTAATTGGGATTCGGCAAAAATTCAGTACGGGTATAATTCGGATAAAATTCGTTTTTTAATTTTTAAATTCGTTGAAAAATACGGCTAAAAAACGGGTTCGGTAATTATTCGGATACGTAATTTATATGGATATTATACGTTCACCAATTAAAAATTCGGAATCAAAAATTCGGGTATATAATAAATATATAATAATTAATATACTATATATATTATTATTATAATTTATATATATAGATTAAATATATTCATATATTAATAATAAACATATATTAATAATACATAAAATTTATGTATTTAAAAATAGTAATAAATAATTACAAATTTATAAATAAAATATTATATAAATATTTCTATATAAAAATAAAATAATATATATATAATAAATGAATATATAATTAAAAATAAAAATTATATACATATATATATATATATATCAATACATATAATGAAAGCTGAGTGTGTACGGCACCCTCCCCGCGTTTCGCGGGGGCTTCCGGGACTTTTTTTTTTTTCCCCTAGCCTCTCTCTCTATCTCTCTCTCCACCCCCCCTCTCCGGCTCCCATCTCTCTCTCTCGGGGCTTCGGTGGGCCCTCCGCCCCCACCCGGCTCTCTCTCTCACTCTCTCTCCCCCTCTCTCCCTCTCCCCACAGCCCTCTCTCTCTCTCCTCTCTCTCTCTCTCTGCGCGCACCCGCCGGGCGCGGGTCGCGTGCGAGGGGCACGGGCGGCCCCCCTCTCTCTCTCCTGTCGGGTGGTTGTGGGGCCCACCGGTGAGAGAGGGAGAGAAAGAGAGAGAGAGAGAGAGGGCAGAAGGAGAGAGGGGGCGACAGAGAGAGAGAGAGCAGAGGGAGAGGGGGAGAGAGAGAGGGGGAGAGAGAGAGAGGGGGCAGAAGGAGAGAGGGACCGACAGAGAGAGAGAGAGCAGACAGAGAGAGGGGGAGAGAGAGATCTCTCTCTCCCCCTCGGCGCGCGCGGGGGGTGCGGGCCTCCCGCACATGCCCCCGCCCCCCCTCTCCCCCGGTTCTCTCTCACTCTCTCTCCCCCTCTCTCCCCGCGTTTCGCGGGGGCTTCCGGGACTTTTTTTTTTCCCCTAGCCTCTCTCTCTCTCTCTCTCTCTCCACCTCCGCCCTTCCCTCCCCCCCGGCTCCCCTTTCTCCTCCTCCGGGCTTCGTGGGCCCTCCGCCCCCAACCTCGCTCTCTCCGATCTACACTCCCACGCCTCTCTCCGACATGGCTCCCCTCTCTCTCCTCTCCCCACCAAGCCCTCTCTCTCTCTCCTCCACTCTCCCTTCTTCTGCGCTGGCCACACCGCCCGGGGCCGTCTGGGTCGCGGGCAAGGGGCAGGCGCTCCCCCTCTCATCTCTCCCGTCGGTGGTTGTGGGGCCCAGCCGCGAGCCAGAGGAAGAAAGGAGAGAGAGAAGAGATAGATGCGGCAAGAAGGAAAGGAGGGGCCCACAGACGAGACAGAGAGCAGAGGGCAGAGGGGAGAGAGTAGAAGGGGGCAGAAGAGAGAGGACCAAGACAAGAGGAGAGCCAGAGCAGACCAGAGCAAGGGGGAGAGAAACGATCTTACTCTCTCCCCTCGCGCCGGCGCCTCCTGAGGGGTGGCGGGCCTCCGCACATGCCCCGCCGCCGGCATCCCCTCCTCCGCCCCACCCGCGGCGCCGCAGGTCTCTCTCACTCTCCTCTGCTCCCCCCTGCTCTCTCTCCTTAGCCCCCACGTGCCCGCGAGCCCCAGGCGCCCGCGGCGTGCGGCGAGCCGCTCCGGGGGGTTCAACCGGCCCGCGCCCACCGTGCGGCGCCGACTCTCCTCCCGTTCCTCCTCATTTACCTCTCACCTCCTCACACGATAAAACCCCACATAAGCTCTCCCTTCTCTCCCCCATCCTAATCTCTCCCCTCTTTTCCATCCCCCCAGCCTCCTCCTCCTCCCCCTCCTCCCCCCAGGCGGGCGGCCAAGCGGAGGTGGAGCCGGAGCCGGAGCACGGCGGGCGCACGGGGGCGGCGCGCGGGCGGCGCGCGAGGGGGAAGAGGAGAGATTGCATTCTGCACGGGAGCAAGAGAGAGAAAAGAGCATGAGAAGAGGAGAGGAGAGAGAGAGAGAGAGGGCAGTTCAGGAGAAGACGTAAGAAGAAGGAGAGAGAGAGTAATTTTACATTTTAAAATTCTTATATATTTTTAAATTTTTATAAAAATTTTAAATTTTAAATTTGTTAATTTTAACTACATATATAGCAATTTTTAATTTATAAATATATATTATTTACTTAATATATATATTTTATATTGAATTTTTTAAAGTTGTAAAAATTTTAAAAATTAGATTTAAGAAATTATAAAAATTTTAAAAAAAATTGTTTAAAATATTTTAAAATTGCGTAAATTTTCCGCCGCGAAGCGCGGGCCTTCACTAGTATACATGAGAGGGAGGTCCACTGTGGACCTCCTCCTCATGCGGTCCACTAGGCTGAAATAGCCTCGTGGACCGCGCACCATCCATGCCTCCCAAAAGCCCCGATGTTTTCACTGTTCAACTTCCACTTTTCTGGAGACGGCCTCGGGCGAGGAGATGGGATCCGCCGCCGCGGCCCATGCTCCCGACGTCGGCGAGGGCGGCGGAGGACAGCGACGACGCGAGCGGCGACAAGAGCGGTGACGACACGAGCGGCGACGAGAGCGGCGACGACGCGAGCGGCAACGAGAGCGGCGACGACGCGACCCTTGGTCGCGAGTTCGCGACCGCAATCGCCGATTTTTTGGGCGACTTATTCGCGAATCGCGAATAATTCGCTAATAATGATTTTTGACGAAGAAATCGCGTTTTTTTTCAAAATTTTCGAAAAAATACGGAAATCGCCGTTTAATTTGTATGTTAAAAAATACGCGAATAATTCGCGTATTAATCGCAAATTAACTAACTAAGGTCTCGAGTACATAAAAATTAAAATATTTATAAGATATAGGCTCTACCTATCACATGTATACTGGGATAAATTTAAAAAGAAAAATAAAAAGTAGATAATTTTCACAGGGGACCCATTGCACTATTTTTAGTAAATTATGTATGTAAGTTATAACAATTTTATTGAGAGACTCACATACTATCTAAATAATTTTATTTTTAAGTTAATTTTAAATAACTTGTAGAAGCAAGTATAAAGTGGTTTTTCTAAAAGAGTAAAAGGATGCAGCTTAAATCATATTGTATGAGTTTGAACTACTTTATTTTTGTTTTCATTTTAAAGTTTATCTAGCAGGTATATGGCTCTTTTTATTGTCTCATCTTTTTTTATTATTATAAAGCTTTTATTTTTCTAAATTATAAATGTATTATTTACATTTATTTTATAAATTTATTTTGTTTTCATCCTCTTCATCTAATTGCATATACTTATTCAACAACATTGTTTAGGTTATTGCAAAGCTACTCTTTATAAATTTGTTATATAATGACACCTAATAAGTATTTGATGGACTTAATTAATAATCGGCTTAGTGAGGCATACGATAAGGATGTTCAAAATTTTCTTAACTATGCTTTCAAAAGAACTGGAGAAAATAATGAAATTCGATATCCTTGCGTTAAGTGTAGTAATACATATTCAGGAACTCGTGATGTAAGGACTGAGATTTTTGCAGTGTAGCTAAACTCTCAGTTGACGATGTTTTTGTGTGTAATTTAATTACAAAAGCACTCGTCAAGTTTCGGGCGAAAACGAGTTAAAACGGAAATTCTACGCGATTTCCAAGTTTCACTTAAAGTGAATAGTAACTCGATTTTCCGGAGAAGCCGCGGTGAGAAGTTGGCTTCTGGCTCGTACCGGACTCTGTTCATAGCAGTCCAATAGCTCGTTTCGACCGGGTCAGCTGTTCTGGAACTAATGACGCTGACGGATTTTGAGTTTGACGCACGGATTTCGAGAAAATCCAAAAATACATGTTTTATATGTATTTATGTGTGTGTTTCCTTCTATTCGAAGAAGGTTGGATTTTGTCGTGAATCCGTGGTCGATCAAGACGAAACGAAATCGTAGCTTTGTTGTCTCCGTCGTGCTGATCGCACTGGTGCAATCCGTTCGCAAATCTGACGGACGGATCTGCGGAGATCGCGCGTTGATCGAGGAGAGGTCGGTAGTGGCAAAATGGTATTTTCGCGAAAGTCGCGACATTTTATGTACCGTTTTGCGTAAGATCGCACGTGGAGGGTCGTTCATGCGTTTTAGTCGTACTGTGAGTGACTCGGATTGAAATTTTGATGTTTGAGGGGCTTTCTTGCAAGTTGTACCTTGTATATATAGTTGTCTCTTAGGGTTTGCTACTAGAAACCCTAACCCTAGCCCCCCTGCCACCTTCATCTCCTTCCCCTGCATCTGCTGCGCGTGCCCAGGCCGCCGCCGACCGAGTCCCGGCCGGCCAACCGCCGCCGCAGCCACCACTTTCCTCCCTCTCCCTCTCTTTCTCTCTCCCTCTCTCCTCTCGGGTTGTGTGGAGGCTCGGGGCTGCGCCACCTTCAGACCCTCCCCCGGGGTCACCCCGTGCTCCGGCGACCTTCCCCGCCGACCGCCGCCGTCGCCTGCGCCGCCGCTGCCACCCCGGGCCGCATCTGCCAGCCCGGGCCGAGCTCTGGCCGAGACCACTTTGCGACCTCCCTCCTGCGCCGCCGCCGCCTGGAATCCCTCCCGCCGACGTCCACGGAGCCCCGGCACCCCTTCCCGCCGGTCGCCGCCGCCCCAGCGCGCCGCCGCCGCCGCCTCGGCCGGCTGCAGCCGCCCAACCCGAGCCCGAGCTGAAGCTGTGTGCGGCCCTTTCCTCGCGCCGCCGCCGCCCTGAGCCACCTGTGCCGCCCTCCCCCGACCTCCTGCAGCCCGCCTCCGCCGTCCCGGAGCTCCCCGGCCGCCGCCGTGGCCGCAGCAACTCCTGGAACCCGAGCCCGATCTCGTGCGGGCTCGGTTTGCTCCGCCGCCGCCGCCGCCGCTTCCAGCCGCCACCTGAGGTGAGCACGGTGTTCCTCACCTCCCCCTCACCCGACTCAGGGCCCCGCGCGCGCCGCCGTGCCGCCGGAGGCCGGCCGGAGCAAGGTTGCTCCGGCCAAGCCCGAAATAGGGCTTATTTGAGTGGGTTTCTTGTTCTGGGCTTCCCGAGCTTCCCCGATCTCTACGGAAGGGAGCACGATGATCCTGGCAAGTTGCTGATCATCGTGCTCACCTTAGTTTCTGTCGGGGAGACTCCGTTCCGCTGTTTCGGCGGTGTCGACCCTGTCGAGCCTGTTTGGCTGCTGTTTTGGGTTTGCGCACGCTTATCCGGCGATCCGAGGCTGTCCTGATGCCTCCGGAGGTGAGCACGGTGATCGTTGGTCAGTGCTGATCACAGTGCTCACCTCACTTTGGATCAGAAGTGTCCGGTTAGCCCTGTTTGGCGTGATCTTCCCCGACTGCGCGCTGTTCGCTGAACCTTCGGGTTGCTCCCGCACTTCCCACAGCGAGCCATTGTGCTCCGGATCGTGAGCATGGCCTCCGGCACGTCGAGACCTGTCAGTATGTGTCTCGGCGGACCTTGGGAGTCCTCGGTTTACGTGAACGAGCCACTTAATCGCTCAATTTACATGAAATAATAGGATTTTATGTAAATTGAGGGTCTTTTATGCATTTGTGCTCCTTGTGGCTACTGCGGGCAATGTGTATGAGTGTGTTTGAGCTCTGGACTGGTTGTCCATGACCCGATAGTCTTTGCGGAAATCGAAAAGTCGATTCCGGCACGTTTTTCGGCAAAATACGCCGAAAGAACGCGGTTTTGGTTCGGATTTCTTCCAACGTGGTTTGGTTATCCTGTAAATTGTCGCTGAGCCTTGTTGGCTGGTCACCATCATCATTTTATGGGTTCGATGATGATGGGTGAGCGACGGTGGGTTCCGGTGTCGAAATAGACACTTCCGGGAATCCGGATTCGTACGATTATCCGGCGATGATCGTATTGTTGTGTTACCTCGTGTTCGCTGCCAAGGCATCCAAATTGGAGTGCTTTGGGGCAGCGGGTGACTCGTGACACGAGTCGGTGAGTTTCGGGCCACTTAGTGGGTCCCGACGGCGTCCCGGTGTGGTTTTCGGGACTTCCGGTGAGTTACGGTAATCGGTTTTGGGAAACCGATTACGGGGATCCTGTGTGGGGGTTTGTGAGTCTCGTGCTTTGGGTTAGTGGTTTGGATACTGACTTGGTGGATCTTCTTAGGTCCGGTCGACTTGTGCGTACCCAGTGTTCCGACGCGACAGTGACAGGTGGGTGCTTCGAGCTGGTAGTCGGTGAGAGCGTTTCACCTCCTTCTCCTGTTTTTCTATTCCCGTATTTTAGTCTCTACATGTCATTGTTTGCTTATCTTTCGTATATCGTACCTCTTTGATTGCATTTGGTTAGTAGTTGATAGACATGTAGAGCAGGTTGCATTTGTATTTCAGTATCTCTGTGGACCTTGGGTCCAGGCAACACATCGACTCTCTTGTCGTGTGTTTCGATCTGGTTGATCGAGGTTCGGCGTTGTACGCCCTAGCTTCTATTTCAGTTTGGCATTGTACGCCCTCGTTGTTGGCTTCGGCCTAGGCACCGGCTTTAGCCGGGTTTGTTTTTGTTTGAGCATACCAGCATGACTTAGTCACGGCACTTGGGGGTATTCATGACACCGGATCGGTTTGGCCACCGATCGGAGGTGTACTTATCCGGATAGGTCGTCCTGCGGGGCGGATGGATCAGGTCGGTGCAGTTAGTGACAGGCAGCGCTTGAGGTCTGCGGACCGATACAGCAGGCACAGATTGGGTACAGTTTCTGGTTCAGTACATTGAGGCATTCTTTGCATTGTTTTCTATACAGTAGCAGGTTTATTTATTGCTTCCTATTTATCTGTTGTAGCTACTGTAGTTCTATTTCATATCAGCTTACAGATATATACTTGTTTATCTATCTCCTTTGGTTTCCGGTGATTACGACTTGCCTTCGTGGCTCTGTCGTACCCACTGAGAAAACCATGGTTGCGGTTTCTCACCCCCCATTTCCCCCCCAGGTGACATAGACGAGGAGTTGGATTTTGGGCTCGACGAGAGGACGATCTAGCTAGTCTGGTATAGCGATCGCCACCCTGGTTGTATTTCTTTCCCGCCTTTAGTAGTCATTTAAATAAATGGTTCAGTTAGATGTTTGAATGTTGTGATTTCCGTTATGCATGATTAGATGATCTTATGATTGTTTGAATGAGTTGGTTTTCCTCGTATGCATGAGATTATGGATGTTTTATTATACATGAGATTGGAGTTTTCAGATATGTGGTTTTGGATCCTTGGTTTCAGATTGGATTTATACGCTTTGTGGATTTCTACCCCTCGAGGTAGCTGGTTTTCAAAATAGAGTTTCCGTGTGGGAAATAGTTTTAAAAAGGTTTTCGAATGGTTTTCATGAATGAATGAATTAGAGTTTAAAAACAAAAGCTTCCGTGTGGGGAGCACTTTTAAATAGGATGATTGTTGTACTGTGCATTACATCATCCAACGCCTAAGGAGTGCTTAGAGGCATGCATCATCTCTAAGGATTGTTAGCTGTATGGAAATACATATCATGCTTTGGTTGTTGATTGGTAAATGTAGGTTGTGGTTGAGATCCTGTTGTATCCGTTGGTACGCCGTGCAAATACAAAGGAGACTCTGCCCGAGTGGACAGAGGAACTTTGTATTTGTGGCGGGTCTGTACGTCACGTGGGCCAGGTTGAAAAAAAAAAAATGGCACGCTTTCCGAAACTCTGTTTTCAAAAGGCTTTTAAAATCGGCCCCGGGGCGTGACACGTGAGCTAGTTGAGACACATTTGAAAGTTTATGGAATAGTTCGCAACTATACTTTTTAGTATCACTACGGAGAAAAGGCAAGTGAGTCTCAATCTGAATCTAATGATGCAGATGCAAAGAAAACATAAGAAGATGAGAGTGATGATAAAATGCAAGAAATAATCAGGAATTTATATCCTAATTTTATTGACTCCAATAAAAATTCCAAGGATACTAATGCATCAAGCCATAAAGTACATGTAGAGAAACCAAATAATGAAGCAAAAAAAATTTACAGACTATTAAAACATTGTAATCAACCATTACACCCAGATTCAAAGAGCTCAAAATTGTCAATTCTAGTCAAATTGCTTAATATCAAGAGTTTTGGACGATGGAGTAATGCATCATTTACTATATTATTACAATTGTTGAAAGAAGAGCTTCCACCTGAAGGATCAACTTTGTTAGATTCATATTATGAGGCTAAGAAGATTATTCAGGATCTTTGGCTTTCTTAGAAAAAAATTGATGCATGTGTAAATAATTGCATGTTATATTGGAAGGAGGATGAGAAGTCTAATATTTGCAAAATTTGTGGTGCTTCTAGATAGAAGAATAATAAGGATAATGAAAAAAACAAGAGTAAACCAAATGGTAAAAAAATACCATCAAAGACATTACGCTATTTTTCATTAAAATATAGACTTCAAAGACTATTTATGTCCAAAAAAACGACTTCTATCATGAGATGACATTTTGATAAAAGAGTATATGATGGTGTAATGAGACATCCTGCTGATTCAATGGTATGGAAATCTTTTGACAAAGTGTGAGAATTGAGATTTTTCTGCTATGTATGCTGGATATTTTCTTAAATGTTATCGTGTGTATTTTAGCTTTATGCTTGCCCGCCAAATTCAGCGAAAAAGAATTTTTTAAATAAAGACGCGTTTATTACTTTTCACTTAAAGTGAATAGTAACCCGCATTTCTGGCGATGATAAGAGAGAGAGGTTGGCTTCGGATATGAATTGAACTCCATTCTGGGCGATCCAATAGCTCATTTTCAATTGCCCGACTGTGTGGGAGCCAATGGCGCTGACGGATTTTATGTTTGACGCACGGCTTTCAAGAAAATGGGTTTTATTGCTGAAAGGGTTTTTATTCCACGATGTTCTTGCTTTTTAGAAGTTTTTGGTGCTCCGTTTTGCGCGAAAACTTACGGGCAAGGACTTTTCTGTGAGAGGATCATGTTGGAGAGGGGCTAGTTCGCAGAATCGAAGCTTTGGAGGATCTTGGTGCGATTATCCCTTTGATTTTTGGATTAGATAGGTATTCATGTGATTTAGGGGTTTTGGAAACCCAAAAAAACCCCTAGATCCACTTCCTCCTCTCCTCTTGTCTACTTAAGAGTGCCCCGCCGCCGTCACCGCTGCCGACAGCCGCTGGAGATGGAGAGAAATCCAATCTCTCTCTCTCTCCCTATTGTGTGTGCTGTGAAGGGGGGGAGGAGCCCGAGCCCTTTCACAACTGGCCGCCGCCAACCTTGATCGCTGCCAACACCACCATTAGATGTCAAGCGACTGTCCCCAGCCTTCCCCAACTACTGCCGGACTAAATGCTAGTGGTTTAGGCCATTGTTCTGGTGGGAAAAGACCTCGTTGTCCACAACCCACCAATCCTCAATACAAGCATACATCTTCTTATGGTGGCCAACAAAAAAAAAGTAATCTCGTGAGTGTCATCGATTGAGGCATGCATGCACAGAGTTTACAAGCTGCCAGGGATAACTAATGAAAGGATCTTGGCAATAGAGGATGCTTTGAAGGATGATAAAAATCTACAAATCTTCATGACTATGAATGACAAACTAGCATTCATGTGGGTTGATCGGCAGGTTGTACAACAAAATTTATTGTACAAGCAGCTCTTTCCAGGGATGTAGTCCAAGGTGGTAATGCTAGGCCCTGTTTGTTGCTCTGTGTCTTGTTTCCACTAGACCTATCTTTGTATATATGTTATTTAGTTGGAACAATATTGTCTGTTGTTTAGATTTGTTACTTTGAGTTATATTTCTAATGGGCTAATCTTTGCATGTATGTTGTTTAGTTGGAACATTATTGTCAATGATTTAGGTTATTTACATTTGGTTATGTTTCTGATTGGCTAATCTTTGCGTATGCTTACTTTTCAGAATAATGTCATAATGATGCTCTATATTTTTTAATTTTCATTTAAGTGTACTGATCAGTTTTGTATGCATGTATATAACAACTGCAAAAGCTATGTGAATATTGGATCTAGTGCTATATTAAGATATTAGCCTACTTATCGTGTTATTAGTCTTACATAAGTGAAAGCAAAATTGGCGTAGCTTATGCCTGTATTTGTATTATGCTTTGTAATACTGTATGTAATTCAAAATCTTTATTTACGGTAATGTATTAATTTCTATTCAAGTATTTGTCCCTGATGACTTCTGTCTTGCTAAAGATAGTGATGGACTCATCAGATTATCGGTTACTATTTTCATCCACAATCATAGAGAATATTATGACACTTCTAGATAAAGATGATGAATCTTAGGAGCAATGTGATACTACTTAGAAGGGATTCTTGCCACCCACAAATACATTGAACAAGAAAAACCATGTCAAACTCGGCTCTTTATTGGACATCAGATGCTCTTTGATATTTTTAGTGGTCATCCAGAACGCTGATACCACCACTTTCGTATGAGTACTCCTACGTTTATTGCACTTCGCGATGAGTTAGTCGGGAGAGGGTGTCATGCCCCGGGGTCCCTTTTTGGATTTAAAATCAATGCGGAAGTGCAAATTTTTTTTTTCTTTTGAAAATCTTGACCCCAGAGGATGTCAGATCTGCCACAAATATAAGGTATCCACTGTTCACACTGACAGAGTTTCCCCTGCATTTACATGGCGTCACACAAGTACAAGATACAATCACATAGTATGAACATCCACATACAATCACCATTCACATACATCATTCACATCCATCACAGTTTATTATAAATCCACATCTATTAATTTAAAACGTTTTCTACTCAGAAACTCATTTTGAAATACTAAGAATCATAAAAACAAAAAAAAACCTTTTTAAAACCGTTTCCCACACTGAAACCTTTTTCTTTAAAAACACGCTATCACGAAAGGTAAAAAACCGTTTTCATCTCATAAGAAAAACCATAAATACTTTATTACATTAAAAAACCATATGAATTCAAATAAAGTAAACCAACTGACCCATAAAGTGTCTAAATTATTTATTTGAATAAGCAATGATAGAAACTAGACCGAATGTCACCGGGCCAGAAACTCTATCGACCGCAATACCTAAAAATGGTAGGGGGGTGAGAACATGTACACATGTCTCCCCTCCCAGTGGGTACTGCAAGCTGACGAAGGTGAGGAGTACTTACCGGTACAAGAAGAGATAATCAAAGTCATGAGCATATAACACAAATACAGTAGCAATAATACCGAAAAAAAGATAATAGTAATAGAACATATAACTACCGCTACTGTAAAGTAAAACAGAAATCATACATGGATATTATAACTACAGTAGCAATGGTGCAGGGGTAAACATCAGTACAGAGTAATATAACAAGCCGCTACTGTAATACAAAGCAAAGTGCAAGTATGCGTCAACTGGACGAATAGTCCAAATATAACCAATCAAAACTGTCATGTCGGTCTAAGGACCTCATGCAAAAGCCATTGCCTGCTCACTCTTGGCATGTAACCCTAGCACAAAGAGAACACCGCTGGACTCACGGGTCGAATGTATGACCACTTTTTCGAAAAAAAACACCCCCTTGCGGTGGCCAAACCGCTGGTGTTCGTCAAATGCACACGAGCAATGGCAATCAATGCTGATATGCTCAATAGCCAACCGTCGGCTAATTACCGACAATCCTACCCCTCAAGGTATACCGACCGTATAGGTCACCAAACAGTCTAACCGACCAAGTAGGTCACAATCCCAGATGCAATAAACCGACCGACTAGGTCACAGATCTCACATATAATCATAAAGCCGCTCTACTTCTAAATCATGATACTGAGTATACAACTAACCAAGTAGAGCAATAAAGAGATATGGTATGGGTGCTAGGCTCAACATATAACATGCAAGGTAATAATAAGGACAGAGTGAAGGAGATGTCACCGAGCGTGCACCACTGTACCGACATCGGGTCGAAGTACCCACCTATATGAATAACGTGTCTGTCTCCCAACTGTGGAAGATCATCAACCGGACCTACATAGGGTCCACCAGGTAAGAAACCAACCCACATATATAAAATATTAAACTCACAATCCCACAATTAAACCCACGAGAATCAGTTTCCCAAAACCAATTATCGTAACTCGTCGGAAGTCCCAAAAATCGTACCGGGACTCCGCTGGGACCCATGAAGTGTCCCGAGACTCACCGACTCACATGGTGTCTTGGTAGAAAATACATAGGCTCACATCGAAACAATTATCGTTGAATAACCGTTCCGATCTCGATTTCTGAAAGTGTCAATTTTGACACCGGAACCCACCGTCGCTCACTCGTCATCTCCAAACCCTCGAAACGACAAAAGTAACCAGCCAATAAGGCTCAGGGACCAAATACAGGGCATTCTAACACCGTCGGATGAAATATGAACCGAAACCGCGTTTTGCCGGCAAATTTTGCCGACAAACGCACCGAAATCGATATTCAATTTTCGCGAAGGGCATCAGACCTTGGACAATTAGTCCAGAGGTCACCTGCATCCCACACGTACTGCCCACAGCAGCCACGAAGTGCACAATTGCACAAAAGTCCCCACTAATATGTAAAATCACGCTATTTTATGTGATTTATGGGGTTTTTCAGCTCGATACAGCAAAACTGAGGGCTTTTGAGGTTGGCCGAGACATGTACTGACAGGTCTCGACGTGCCGGAGGCTGTGCTCATGATTTAGAGCACAATTGTCCACTGTGGGAGGCTCGGGAGTGACCCGAAGTTCAGCGAACCCTGCGCGCTGAACCTAAAACGTTTCAAATTCACTCATCCAAGGCTCATTGACCCTAAATGAGGTGAGCACTGTGATCAGCACTGACCGACGATCACCGTGCTCACCTCCAGAGGCATCGGAACAACCCTGGGTCGCCGGAACAGAGATTCGAACAGAAAATAGTGCGCAAACTAGCTTAATAAAGCTTATCGGGCCAGGGGGAGCTAGGGCACGGCCGGCGGTGGCTCGGCGGTGGGCACACCGGCGTCAGGAGGGTTCAGGTGATGGAGTGAGGTCGGAGAGCGCATCGGCCAGCGACCGGAGGCGGCGGAGGCGGCGGCGGCGGCGCTGGAGCATCCTGAGCCCGCACTGCCTTAGCTCAGGCTCGGCAAGTCCCTCCGGCCACGGCGGCGGTCGGAGCAGCTAGAAAAGGAGTGCAAGCCTCCTCTGAGACCAAGGGGAGGGATCAGGGATGGCGGCCTGGGGCTGGAGAAACGGCGCACCCGCATTCGACCGCACCAACCCAAATCTAGTCATGGATGGCCGCGGCGGCGCACGGCGGGGACGCGACGGTCGGGGAAGCCTCCAGCAGGTTCCTTATGACGCTGGCGATGCCGAGAGAGGGAAGGCAGCCGTAGGATTGGCTCCCAGCCCGAGAGGAAGAGAGGAGGGTGAAGATAGTGGCAATGTGAGAGGGAGAGAGAAAGATAATGGCTGAGGAGGTGGTTGGTCGGCTGGAGCTCGGCTGGAGGTGGCCAGGAAGCGTGCGGCGCACGTAGGTGAGGGAGGAGGGGCGACTGGGAGTTAGCTGGAGCTAGGGCTAGGGTTTTCCTCCATGAAAACCCTAGTTAGCTCAATATATAAAAGGTGACCAACTTGCGACTTAACCCGCCAAACATGAATATTTTCAGCCATGTCCTTCATAGTGCAAGTAAATCACGCGGACGTACCCTCACGTTCAATTTCACACAAAACGGTACATAAAATATAGGGGGTTTTGCGAATTTTTCGTTTTGCCAAAAATCGACCCCTTTGCGAACATTTTGAATTTTTGAGAGATCCGTCCATCAGATTTGCAAACGTACTGAGCCAGCGCGTTAGCACGACCAGGGCATCGACCTCACGATTTTGTTTCGCCCTATATGATCGCCGATTTGCGACGAAACCCATCCACTCTCCAATTTTCCAAAAACCACACCTATATATTTGTGTAAATCCAATAAACCTCAAATTCAAATTCGCCCTACTACTGGTAGGTATCCAAAACATCCTCCACCCTACTCCAGGACACATGCACGAAGCACGAGAAGTTTTACAATGCAAGAACAGTAAAGAACGAAAACCCTCTTTTTGATAAAACACCTTTTTTCTCGAAAATCGTGCATCAACATCCAAATCGTTAGTGCCATTGGGTCCAAGACAGTTAAACTATTGAAAACGAGCTATTGGATCACTATAATCAGAGTCCAATCTCACTAGAAGCCATCTCCATTGATTAGCCTCTCCAAAAAATTAAACCTGAGTTACTATTCACTTTAAGTGATTAGTAAAAGTCGGGTAACTTCTCCATCCTAACTCGTTTTCTCCTGAAACTTGACGAGTGCTTATGTAATTAAATTATACACAAAAACATCATTAACAAAGAGTTTAGTTACAGAGCCAAAATTTCAGTCCTCACAGAGGGTTGATAAGTAGTATAAGAAATATGACTGCTGACGACTAGTTAGCAATTTTTTTTATTTTGTGTAGGCCATGGTGTGACAAATAGGATCCTCGCGAAAACATTTCAATATTCAGGAGAAACAATTAGTAGAAATTTTAACAACGTTCTTCGAGACATTGTGAAGTTGAAAGATGACTACATAATATTGCCGGCAAATAATGCAACCGTGTATCCAAGGATTAGGGATAATTCAAATTTTCATCGTTTCAAGGTAAGCTATTATGCAGATAGGTAAAATAATATTAGATTATAAATGATTGATACTAATTTTCTATATAATTTTTTTCGTGCGTTTTAGAATGTTATTTGTGCGGTCTACGAGACACATATTCTTCTAGTGGTGGTTCGTAGAAGCAAGCAAGCCCGTTTTCATTGTCATAAAGGGTTTACATCCCAAAATATGATGGCTACTGTCTCATTTGATCATAATTTTTTATTTGTATGCACAGGTTGGGAAGGATATGCTGCAGATATGAGAGTATTTCGATGGGTGTGCGAGAGTGGTGGTTTCATCGTTCCTGAAGGTAATATCTTAATTTTTATTGTCTACAATAAATGTTTGTAGTTTTTACGTTGCATACTGAGTTATTTAACAAGTTGTAATCCACAATTATCGCAGGTAAATATTACTCAGTAGATTCGGGATACGCAAATACAGATAGATTTCTTGCCCCCTATAGAGAAGAACATTACCATATTAGTTAATTTGATGGTAACACACGGGCCTAAATACATTGAAATCCATGAGATCCATATAACCACCAGCGTGCTCAGTTATGAAATGTGGTGGAGAAGACATTTGGTATTTTGAAGAAGTGTTTTACAAACACGATTTTTATATAAAGTGCAGTGCTTGATTGCTATAGCATGCAACGTGATACATAGCTTTTTTCGTCGTCACTAGGCCAATGATAGTCTTTTTTTCGACGAGCCAGATGCACAGGACACAAAAGATGAAAACGAAGAATCCAGTTTTTCGGGAGGAAATAATGAGTCTCAACATGACGAGGATTTTCGTGCTAATATTACAATCAATTGGGGACTAGTAGAACTTAGTTTGCTATAAATTTGAATTGTACTAATATTTGGTAGAACTAAGTGCAGTGCTTGCATTGGATATGGAGCAAACTAAGATGAACATGTGTGAGATGCATGTGATTTGTAATGCTTGCTTACTTATTTCTTTGTAATTTTGGAATATATAATGTTCGTATATGTTATGTGGTTTTCTTATTTCCATAGTTTTATGAGCATAATATTGGTAGATATAGATTTTATCTGATTCTTCTAGTTGTTATCTTTAAAGTGTTTTGGCTGTACATGTAAGTTTGTTTGATTCGATATGTTGTTATCTTTATGACTGTTGGTTGCTTTGAAGATATTTTTTATGTATATAAATGCCGGTATACTCAGTTATATTGGCTACAAATTTGTAATAGTTTTTTTTTTTTATTTTGTATTATGTGAGCGTTGAATTAATTGAATTTTCCAGTGAAAGGAATTTGTACTTTGTATTATACTATTATTTTCAAGCTAATTGCTATTTGTGTCTTCGCTTTTCCATGTCAGCCTAATCCATCTTGCCAGAGCTATAATTACCTCCAAATTGATTTCATTTGTAGCTAATATTTTTGTAAAAAATTTGGTGGGTAAAGTATTTGTAATTTGAACGTAAGAATTCACGAGAGGCAAAAAATAAAATTTTAATAGATTTTATAAAAATATTTGTAATTTGAAGGGCACAAAAGAATAGTGAAAAAATATATCGGTAACAAATTAGGCTAAAATTTTGTAAAAAATTTGGTAACAAATTAGGCTAAAATTAATTTTAATTTGACCCCCAAAAAAAAGGGTGAATCATATAAATTTTAAAGGAAAAAATAAAAACTCTTATTTACATAGAATTAATATGAGGGGTAGTTTTGTCTTTTCATCTCTATAACCACCAATTATCCTTCTTATTCCATTTAATCCAACCAAACACTATTTTGCTTATAACTTGACTAAACTCAATACTCAACCAAACACAAAATTACTCTATAACGACCTTATACCTCATCTTATATTTATTCCTCGAACAATTATTTCTTTCTTATACCTGAACCAAATGGAGCCTTATATATAAGTATATGTTCTCATCCGTTTTTCTGTTTGGATTGAATTTTTTTTACTTTTCAATTTAAAACCAAACCAAAAATTTAGATTTAAATTTTTTTGAATCAAAACCAAATCACATACAAACTAAAAAACTAAATCAAACTAGATTAAATAAAAAAAATATTTCAAATAAGAACGAATGGTTATTATCAATCTGCTAAAGTATAGAATATATATATCCATTTGTAAATCTAATCGTACAAGTGGTTATAATTAATTTGTAAAAAAAATATCTCAAATAAAAATGAGTGATGATGATCAATCTGTTAAAAAATTGCATTCATATCCATCTATCTTACATTAAAATTAAAATTTAAGTTTATATCTTGAATTAAATTTAATTTTTGATATCAAATTTGAATTAACAATTAAAAAATATTAATTATCGTGAATAAAAATTAAATTTTAATTAAAGTAAATGTGAATTAAATTTTGATGCTTTTAGTTTAAAACACATACTTAAATTTTAAATTCATCAGAAATCGAAAAGTATATAAAATATTCAATATATATAAAGAAAAAAGAACACTATAGAATATTGCAAATATTTTCTAATAAAACATAACGTATGAATTTATAAAATATAATTTGTATTGTAAATTTTTACAATACCTCCACAAATCACGCACTGCGGTGACCCCTGTGACTGCCTCTGCTGACGAGGTCTCCCAGAATGCTGACGCTCCGAAGACCCACAACCCTGAGAGCATGATTATGGAGGCCTCGGCGGACGCCTGCTGCTCGACTATCGTCTGGAGCTGGGCGCTTCCTGTCCTGACTCTGCCCCTGCAACTGAGTCCTCTCCCAGATGGATGCATCACCTCTCTGAACCCAAAGTGCCTGCTCCATAGACTTGTCCAAGGTCCTCAACCTCTGCGCCTGAACAAACCGGAAGATCTCGGGCCTCAAACCCTGCTCGAATAGGTATACCCGGTGCGCCTCGTCGCGAGCTACAAACGAAACACAGTTCATGAGTCGAGTAAACTCCCGGATGTACTCCTAAACTGTCCGCTCGGCCTGCTGAATCCTCTTCAAGTCTTCCTCGAGCTTCTGTTTCACACTGTTGGAAAAATACATCTCGAACAGCATTCCACAGAACTCGTCCCACCTCATCTGTGAAGCCACCAACCCGTAGTCTCGCCTCACCCGCCTCCACCATGCATGTGCATCACCTGCTAAGCAGTGAACTCCCAGGTGTACCTGCTCTCGCTCAGGAATGAACAAATCCTCAAATAGTTTCTCCATCGCATTGACCCAGCCCTCGACAATCCAAGCCTCAGTGCAACTACCATCGTAGGTCAGCGGATCAAAACGACGGAAGCGGACAAGTCTCTCAGCCATCCGCTTCTGCTCAGCCTCAGTCAGCAATGGGACCTCACCAAAAGCTGCTACCGGCGCTGGTGGAATTGTCACTGGCAGGGGTACTGCTGCTGGTGGGGGTACTACTGCAGCTGGTGCTGTCACTGGAGTAGACGGAGGTGGAACTGGCTGCTCTGGTACTATGCTCTTGGGCGGAGCTAACCTCTCACACATCCTCTGTAACAACTCCTCCTGTTGCCTCGTCACCTCTGTTAAGGCAGCCAACTGCTCCCTCAAGTCAGGGGGTGCGCTCGTCTCTGGTCACGCATTCGGCTCTGCCTGCTCAGGCATCTCAGGAGGTGCGACACGGTCCCGCAACGACGGTCGACCACGACGTTGATACATAGCTACCAAGAAAAGAAAAGGAGGGTCAGATAAAACACAAACACTCTCGACCCAATCAAACGAAAGTCCGGAAGGCAGCCCCTGTTTCTCCTCAAAATTATGTCGTCTGCAGCTAACATAATTTTTCTGGACCGAAACAGACACTCCTTCAGTCACTCACTCCATTCCAGGAGGAGTCAAAACTATGCAATCATTGACTTTCGCGATAAATCACGCCTCTCGCGTCTTGCCCTCCTAAGGTTTGCCAAACTTAGGGTCCATAGGTCCCAACGACCTAATACTAAGCTCTGATACCAACTTATTCTGTCACGCCACGGATTTCTCGTTCCCCCGGCACGCCGACAAATCCGCCATATACAAAGAAATTTTTTCTGTATACGAAGCAATAGATGTACCTGCAAATATACAACACTACAACCAGTAGTATAGAGCTGCTAAAAGAACAAGTATATAAAATCATGGATCAGTACATACACAGTATCCTGGTACAAAACTCTCGCTTAAGCAAGGTATAACATCAGTATGTAATGAACTTGTTGAACCAATTAAGCGAGAATCAGATTTAGGTGCGAATATTCCCTTCAAAAGCATCTTTTGGGTCGTGCATCAGGAGCACCGGAAGAAGGTGTCGCGCCAATTGAAGGAAGTTACGGCAATCGCAAGCAGTTACACGCAGTTCCAATCGGCTAGAAGTGGTTCGGGATATGAGGAGATGATGGCCGATCATGAAATAACTGATCAAAGGGGGCTATCTATAAATAGGGTAATAATACCCCAAAAAGGGGTCTTCGCCCCTGCGCACAAAAGACCACATTTATTTTCTTGCATCTTTTTTTTCGCATTTACTTGTTTTTCCTAGGAGTAGTTCCTGTAACTTAGCATCCTGGAGTCTGTCTGCCCCTCGGGCATCACTCCGTTGTAGACTAAAAACCCATATCTCTGTACTTTTCCCGGTTCCATTTAATAGAAAGTTATTTTCGGCTCTTCAGGCCGACCATATCTCAAGTTGTCCTAGCCATTCGGCTCTTCTCTCTGCCCACTTTCCAGCTTGATTCAAGTATTCGGCTCATCCCAGCCGAACCGATTCTCTTATAAAGGTTTTGAACCCGGCTGACCCGATCCCTCGTCAGCCTAATCGCTTGGTCTATCGAAGGGCGCATACTTCGAGCGTCATCCTTCGCAGCCGTTTCCATCACGACGCGCTTCCCGAGGAAGAACTTTGACCGGGTTAAAGGTCGGAGAATTTCAGCACCAACAGAACCAAAAACTACAACTACCTGTAGCTGGTACTCCACTAGCTCTGGCTCGTCTGGTAGAGCTCTAACTCGCGACGCCCTTGCCACGATTAGGATCAGTAGCAGCAGCAGCAGCCAAAGACGACGGCTTTGCAAAACGAAAGGGAACAACTGGGCGTGAAAACTTGTCATGCCCCGGGGCCGATTTAAAAGCCATTACCATTTTTAAAACTCAGAGTCGCGGAAGATGTACCAAATTATTTTTTATTTTTTTTTTTTCAACCTGGCCCACGTGACGTACAGACCCGCCACAAATACAAAGTTCTTCTGTCCACTCGGGCAGAGTCTCCTTTGTATTTGCACGGCGTACCAACGGATACAGCTGGATCACAACCACAACCTATATTTACCAATCAGCAACCAATTCATGTTATGCATTTTCATACAGCTAACAATCCTTAGAGATGATGCATGCCTCTAAACACACCTTAGACGTTGGATGATGCAATGCACAGTACAACAATCATCCTATTTAAAAGTGCTCCCCACACAGAAGCTTTTGTTTTTAAAATCTAATTCATTCATACATGAAAATCATTCAAAATCTTTTGAAAACTGTTTCCCATACGGAAACTCTATTTTGAAAACCGACTACCTCGAGGGGTAGAAAACCACGATGCGTAAATCCATAAATACAAATCCGAGAACCACAAAGTATACAAACATCCCAAAACTGAAGATCCATAAACCAAATCCACAATTCCACAAATCCACAAATTCAACCAGCTCACAACATTCAAACATCAAGTATGATCATCTAACTGAACCATATAAACTAACTAAGCTATAACAACAGAATAGTAAGGATAAAAACTAAATCGATAACCTGGGTCGGAAGCTCTATCGACCGCTACGAACGTACCTCACGTCTCGTCCCAAAACTCATCGCCTGCAATACCTGAAAAATGGTGGGGGAGGTGAGAACATGTAAACATGTCTCCCCTCCCAGTGGGTACCGCAAGCCGATGAAGGCGAGGAGTACTCACCGGATCAGGAAGAGCTAAACAACAGTACGGGTCAGTAGAAAATACAGTAGCAATAATAATGAATGAAAGAGACATATATATGAAAGAAAGTACAACTACCGCTACTGTAATGAACAACTGAATGTATACATGTAACAAGACTATAGTAGCAAGACAATGTAACGAAAGAACTGAAGATATACAAGTGACCACTGCTACTATAGTTATATGCGTCAACCGGACAAGTAGTCCAAAAGTACCCAATCTAAACCGCCGTGTCGGTCTAAGGACCTCAGGCAAAAGCCACTACCTGCTCGCACCTGGCATGTAACCCTAGCACAAAGAGAACACCGCTGGGCTCACGGGTCGGATGTACGACCACTTTTCCGGAAAAGAACACCCTCCTGCGGGGGATCAACCCGCTGGTGTACGTGAAATGCACTCGAGCTGTGGCGATCAATGCGGATATGATCAATAGCCAAATGTCGGCAACCAGCCGACAATCACCGCCCCTCGGGGCAAACCGACCAATAGGTCATCAAACTATATAGAAGCACAAGAAACGACTACTCAGGTCAACTAAGAGGGAACAACTCAACATCCTACCAAAGTATACAAGCACTGACTACTAAAGTCAACTAACACATATGCACGACGAACTGACGAATAGGTCACCAGAGTATATCAATAGAATCCCGAATTACCGTCGGCCACTAGCCGACAATCCAACCCCTCAGGGTACACCGACCTCATAGGTCATCAAACGACAGGACTCACGAAGCTGACTGACTAGGTCACAAATATGCCAAATAGTGGAACTGTGTAAACTATAATCATCCGTCGGTGCTAACCGACAATCCCACCCCTTAGGGTATACCGACCTCAAGGGTCATCGAACGATGTACGAGAACCGACCAATCAGGTCACCGAAACGAAGTACGAGAACCGACCAACCAGGTCAACAGATACGGAATGCAATAACCGACCAACTAGGTCAACAGATACTAAACGCAACAACAGACCAACTAGGTCAACAGGTACTGAATGCAACAACCGACCAACTAGGTCAACAGATACGCATGAAGATAGAACTACTCTACTCCTACTCAGGATACTAAGTATGCAAACAACGAGTAGAGTATAACGAATAAACAAGGGTGCAAGGCTCAATATATTATGCGATAGTAACAACAGAAGAGTAAGGGTAAGAAACCATCACCAAGCGTGCACCACTGTACCGACGTCGGATCGAAGTACCCACCTGTAAGGATGTCGCGTCTGTCTCCTGACTGCAAAAGAATGTCGACAGGACCTATAGAGGGTCCACCGGGTTAGTATCTAACCCACAACTAATAATCACAGTATCCACAACCCCACAAACAATTTCATGAAGATCGGTTTCCCAATACCGATTACCGTAACTCACCGGAAGTCCCGAAAACCACACCGGGACGCCGTCGGGACCCACTAAGTGTCCCGAAACTCACCGACTCGTGTCACGAGTCACCTGCTGCCCCAAAACACTCCAATTTGGATGTTTTGGCAGCAAACACAAGATAACACCACTACACAATTATCGCCGGATAATTGTACGAATCCGAGTTCCCGAAAGTGTCTATTTCGACACCGGAACCCACCGTCGCTCACCCATCATCACCGAACCCACAAAATGATGATGGTGACTAGCCAACAAGGCTCAGCGACCACACACAAGACAACCAAACCACGTCGGAAGAAATCCGAACCGAAACCGCGTTCTTTCGGCGAATTTCGCCGAAAAACGCACCGAAATCGACCTACCGATTTCCGCGAAAGCTAACGGACCATGGACAATCAGTCCAGCGGTCATTACAAACTCCCACACACTGCCCACAGTAGCCACGCAAAGCACAAATGCATAAAAGACCCTCTAATTACATAAAATCTCATCATTTTATGTAATTTGAGCGATCAAGCGGCTCGTTCACGCAAACCGAGGACTTCTGAAGTCCGCAGAGACACGTACTAACAGGTCTCGACGTACCGGAGGCCGTGCTCACGATCCGGAGCACAGCGACTCGCTGTGGAAAGCGCTGGAGCAACCCAAAAGTTCAGCGAATAGCGCGCAGCCACGAAAAAACACGCCGAACAGAACAAACCGGACACTTCTGATCCATAATAAGGTGAGCACCGTGATCAGCACTGACCAGCGGTCACCGTGCTCACCTCCGGAGGCATCGGAACAGCCTCGGATCGCCGGAAAAACAAGCACAAACCCGAAACAGCAGCCAAAAAGGCTGAAACGGAGCGACATCGCCAAAACAGCGGAACGGGGCCTTCCCGACAGAAACCAAGGTGAGCACGATGATCAGCAACTTGCCAGGATCATCGTGCTCCCTTCCGTAGAGATCGGGGAGGCTCGGAAAGCCCAGAACAACAAACAGCCCTAAACTAAGCCCTATTTCGGGCTTGGCCGGAGCAACCTTGCTCCGGCCGGCCTCCGGCGACACGGCGGCGCGCGCGGGGGCCAGGGTCGAGTGCGGGGGTGGTGAGTAACACAGTGCTCACCTCGGTTGGCGGCGGGGAGCTGCGACGGCGTCGGCGGAGCAAGTTGAGCCCGCACGAGATCGGGCTCGGGTTCCACGAGTTGCTGCGGCCACGGCGGCGGCCGGGGAGCTCCGGGACGGCGGAGGCGGGCTGCAGGAGGTCGGGGGAGGGCGGCACAGGTGGCTCAGGGCGGCGGCGGCGCGAGGAAAGGGGCCGCACACAGCTTCGGCTCGGGCTCGGGTTGGGCGGCTGCAGCCGGCCGAGGCGGCGGCGGCGGCGCGCTGGGGCGGCGGCGACCGGCGGGGAGGGGTGCCGGGGCACGGGGGACGTCGGCCGAAGGGTTCCCAGGCGGCGGCGGCGCGCTGGCAGCGGCTGCAACCCAGCTCGGCCTGAGCTCGGCCTGGGCTGCAGATGCGGCCCGGGGTGGCAGCGGCGGCGCAGGCGACGGCGGCGGTCGGCGGGGAAGGTCGCCGGAGCACGGTGAAGTCCAGGGGGAGGGTCTGCAGGAGGCACAGCCCCGGGCCTTCACACAACCCGAGAGGAGAGAGGGAGAGAGAAAGAGATGGAGAAGGAGGAAAATGGTGGCTGCCGCGGTGGTTGGCCGGCCGGGGCTCGGTCGGCGGCGGCCTGGGCACGCGCAGCAGGTGCAGGGGAAGGAGATGAAGGTGGCTGGGGCGACTAGGGTAGCTAGGGTTAGGGTTAGGTGAGACAAAACCCTAAAGAGCAACTATATACAAGGCACAACTTCGCAAAAAGGTCCACTAAACACCGGAATTTCAATCCGAGCCCTTCACCGAACGACTAAAACGCGAGAACGCCCCTCCACGTGCGATCCCTCGCGAAACGGTACATAAAATATCGCGACTTTCGCGAAAATACCGTTTTGCCACCACCGACCTCTCCTCGATCAACGCGCGATCTCCGCAGATCCGTCCGTCAGATTTGCGAACGGATTGCACCGGTGCGATCAGCACCTCGGAGACAACAAAGCTGCGATTTCGTTTCGTCTTGATCGACCACGGATTCACGACAAAATCCAACCTTCTTCGAATAGAAGGAAACACACACATAAATACATATAAAACATGTATTTTTGGATTTTCTCGAAATCCGTGCGTCAAACTCAAAATCCGTCAGCGTCATTGGTTCTAGAACAGCTGACCCGGTCGAAACGAGCTATTAGACTGCTATGAACAGAGTCCAGTACGAGCCAGAAGCCAACTTCACACCGTGGCTTCTCCGGAAAATCGAGTTACTATTCACTTTAAGTGAAACTTGGAAATCCCGTAGAATTTCCGTTTTAACTCGTTTTCGCCCGAAACTTGACGAGTGCTTTTGTAATTAAATTACACACAAAAACATCGTCAACTGAGAGTTTAGCTACACTGCAAAAATCTCAGTCCTTACAAAACTACTATAAAAATAAGTAGTTCTAAGTGGGTACCGCCCTGAACATCATCACCACTCTATTATCATACTCTAATATTAACAATCTGTAGAAAATGTCAATCCTGATCCAATCTCACTCGGGACTGTAACCATACCCGTCCCAGGGACTGTGAACACACCCGTCCCGCCTGTCGAAGCTAAAGCTACCTCCACACTAAGCAGTCAGTGGATAGCAAGTCCAAACATGACACCTCGACATCAACGCAGAAGCACTAAGCCCGACTCCGGAGTGGCACTCGTGTGTGCTACCCAACCGAATATGCAAGCGTATCTCTGTCGAGCTCAATCAGGCTCTCGCATGCTATAGTCAAGTACACAGGGTCCAACTAGTCTAACAACCAACGAGTCACGTGCCATCGGCACAATCTGAGGCCAAAACGACAATCTGGGTCCACCGTCAACCCCGACGGCCCCCAACAGTCCGGCACAGTCTGCACACTACTGTAAAAATAGGTTCGGCATCCCAGCACCAGCGTAACAGCAATCTACACTATCTGGGATATCCACCACGCTGATACTGCGGCGATACAAAATAACAATGGCTCCTAAAGCTAAATCTGGTAGTGTAAGCATATGACGAGTTATAATCACAGTTTTCTCCTAAGTCACATCTAAGTCCAACATGTGCAAATTGATATAATCAAAAGATGAAGCTCCAATTCAGATTTTGAAGATAAAAACACGAAATCCATGAATCGAGCAATTTCTATATACTAAACAATCCGATGAACACATGTCGACTATATAGCTACTTAGAAAGCGAACCGGCGATTAACCCACCTCAAAAGCTACTCCAAATTCAGCGCGACGTCGAATCAGCGATAAACCCCGCTCGCCCGGCCTCCCAACGTAGCAACTACGGTGCCCGTATGCTCGAACGGCTCAGCGGCGCGACGTCAGTGTCGATCGAACTCAACTCGAGCTCCTCCTTGCTCACGGCCAAGGCTAGAGAGAGAGGAGAAGAAGAACAGTAAAATTTCTCTCTCTTAGCTCCTCTACACCTGTTATAGTAATGGGGAGAGAGGGTGACACGTACGAGACATGGAAAGACCAAAATGCCCTCTCACCTACCCTGGTGTACCGGCACACGTGTAGTTGTACCGGTACAAATGGCAAACCGAGAGCAGCTGCGCGGAAAACAGGCGCAGTGTACCGGTACACCTCCGATGTTGTACCGGTACAGCAAGCAGTACCGGTACACCTCTGATGTTGTACCGGTACAACAAGCAGGAAATCTGCAATTTGCAGATTCCAATGCTGACTCTTGCTCTCGCGTCCCCACTGAGTCCGTTTTGCGTCTATTTCGCACTAAATGCGACTCGGACTTGTCCCGACACTCTCACGACGTGTCGACAAGCCTCAACTGCTGTACTCCAGGGATACCACAATTAGTGTGTGTGTGTGTGTGTCTGTGTGTGTGTGTGTGTATATATATATATAGTCTAGCTGGAATACTATCGATAGCACTAAGGACTTGGTGCTATCGAGTTTTACACCGTTAGATTTAACCCTTTGATTATTTTTACTTGTTAGATTATACTATCAACCAACCATCCACTCAACCTAAGGGGTCCACATCATCTTAACCACACATTTCTTAATCCAAGGGCTAAAAAATTAATAGCACCAATAGATTAGTGCTATTGATAGCATTCCAGCATAGTTCTATATATATATATATATATATATATATATATATATATATATATATAGGTCCCTATAAAATAGGTACTATACTGATTGTTGCATCGAGCACTCCGCTCGTACCAAGTTATTTTTCGAATGATGCGGCTTCCAAATCGCGTACTATCGGCTCCGTTAGATCTTGATCTACACTATTTGAAAAGATTTGAAAACTAAATTTTATAATTTTATCCGAGGTTCGATTTACCTATCAAACAAGTTAGTCTAAAAATTTTGACGGCCTGAAAATAATAAATCTCATGAACAATGCATGCTATGAAAGATTTCAAATTCGATAGATTCAGATATACTGATCTCACTAAAAACTAATTAGTGAAAAATTTTCTATAAAATTTTTATCGCATTTGGATTGTTTTACACCTCGTTAAAGTCACAAACACCATACACCACATCGGCACGGTTAATATTGTCAAATTTGAGATCTTTTTGATCATCAGTTCAAATATGAGTGTCGAAAAATCTGAAATTTAGCTTCCAAATACTTTCATAATAGTGGTAGATTTTACAGTCTAAGACGAGAGAAACCGTATACTCTCGATATTGGAAGCCGTCATCATCGAAAATAATCCAGCACTCCGCGCCGAGGCGCTCCGTCGCTGACTGCATAGCATTAGTAGCCGGACTTTCTCCTCGTCGTCTCTCTCTCTCTGTCTATCTTCCTCTGGTCCATCTATCTCTCTCTACTCTCTAGTGTGATATATATATATATATAATATATATATAGTGTCTGGTATGCCTTCTGGTAAGCACGGAAGCTCCGTGTTTCCAAGTTGTTTTTGAAGTTTCGGGACTTTCGAATCGAACAAATCGGCTCGTTAGACTTGAATGTATGAGTAATTTGAAGGTTCTAGGAAATAAATTTGCGATTTTTCTGATAGTCATTTTGCCTAGTAACGAAGTGGCACTCAAAATCAGACGGCTGAAAATAAAATCTTTACAAAATATAGATGATTATGACATTTAAAATTTTAGGATGCAAAAGTTATATGATTGTATTTATATTATAGTATAAAGAATATTTGCCTATCTAATTAATTTAGTGTGGATTTGAATATTTTACACCGTTAAACTTGCAAACGGCGTGCACACGAAGCCATTAAATTATGATTTTGTTAGCCCATTCGGATCACTAGGCAAATGATATTGAAAAAATCACAAAATTTAGTTTCTGTAACTTCCAAATACTCTAGATCAACCTTCTAACGGATGCGATTGTCGATAATAACGAGAAGTAACCGAACATCACAATTAATCTTGGGAAGCCACGGGCAAAGGCGTCCGTGCTTCCAGAGGCATACTACCCACTCATTTATATAAAACATATTTATTATATATATATTCATATTTACCTATATAGTATAGTCCAGCTATGGTGTTGTAAAGCACCAAACACTATGGGTGCCTTGTACGTTTTTTTCCGTGCTTAGATCTACTTTCTGCCTATCCCATTTCTCCGACACCAATTAAGAATCTATCACTATTCGCAACCACCACCTCACCCTAGCGGGCGCCCACATCATCCCTACACCCGCCCATATCTCTTAATCCAATTTGGCTAAAAACCTTCTGATAAGCGCCAATCATATCTTGCGGTAGCTTTTAAAAGATAGGCTGAGCTCACATGTATAGTCTTATATACGACATATATAGGTAGATATATCCTTCATAATCTATATATATATATATTATATATATATATATATATATAATTATAAATTATATAGAGTCCTAAGTGCTGATCTTTAAGATATACTTCTGAGTAGTACGAGCCTCCGTCGCTCTTAGGGTTAACTGTAGTGTTTGTTTTCATCCGATTCTTTGATGAGTATTCAGTATTTATACGATCCAAACCGTAAATAATTGATCTACAGGTAATTGATTTCTTAGGGACTAAGAAGCTGTTGTTTACTTTTTCGATATCGTTTACTTGATAATTATATAATTGAAATCAAAGACTAGCGGGTGGAAAGTTGTGATATCTATTAAAATTTTGGCTCGGGGAGCATAGACTTTTTAAAATTTCGTAAAAGTATCACGAATGTTAGCCTAATCTAGTATAAGTTCTCAAGATGTTATGCTCTTCTATCAAATATTTGAAGGAAATTTAGACTGTTCGTTCGTAACGTTAACCTCACTAAACTTCTGTACATGATTGCCGACTGATAATTGACAATTTGTTTGAAGTAAAGTGTTGACTCATAAAGTAAACATATGTCGAAAAGATAGATGAAATTTTATTTCTAGGAAACTTTAAATACCCCCGTATGATCAAGGTGTTTAAACGGGCTCGTGGATCTTCGGTGTGACTGCGTTTGACACGACCCTGAAGATATCGCAAAAAACCCAACTACAATAGTGTGAGAGTACCAGGAAACTCTTGACGGTACTATAAGATCAGCAGTATAGTCAGCTAGCCTCATATATATAATATATTATATATATATAATAGTATAGTATACTCATACTTTAATTTATATAGGTAAGAGAGAGAGAGAATGGAGTTAGGCGCGAGATGTTTTTCGGCTTCAGGGAGCGTGGGATTATAGTCCAGGAGACTTGATCGCGGGAGTGCGTGGAATGCCACGTAAGGATAGTCGTTGAGACGATAGTACGCCGAGTGTAGTGACCCGACCCGAGGAACTTGACGGAGTTTGAAGGACTTGGGGTGTCCTGATTTGGAGGCGGTGCGAAATTACTTCAATGAGAATGTCCGGGGCCCAGTAATTGTTGATGATCTGCGTCGTGAAAGAAGGCAGCGAGTGACGTAAGGCTGTCGTTCGAGATGAGTTTAACGCGATTTGATCTACGAAGGGAATTGCGTGGTCCTTATAGTCAACCTGAAAGGAAGTGAGCCACGGTCGTATAGCCGGTAAAACTCTATTAGATGAGGTTGGGCTGGTATTCAGCTGATAGAATGCGAGATACGAATGATAAGGAGTTCCTGTGAAGTGACACGGTAGGCCTATTAATTGTCAGGAGGGAAAGTAAAGTGGCTCTAGGAGACGCGATTGGGATTAATGAACGGTAAGCCACCGGGAGAAAAAGTTTGAAATCGAGACTGGATGCTCTCATAAAGGAATTGAGAGAAATATCCAGATGCACGAAAGAACGCCTCTCCTGATGGGTGAAGATGGTATGCGGTAAGACGAAGTTGTTGTAGAGGTGGTTTTCGGGCTTTTGTTATAGCCAAGGTCGGTTGGAAGGAGTCACACCACCTGGTAGATACTTTGGGAGTTAAAATCGAGAGAGTTCTCGTACACATAGACGGTTTTGTCGGTGGATGGACGCATTCTCGATCGGCGGGGTGGATAGCTACTGTGCTAAATTCCGCACCATAAAGCGAGGAGTAGTTTTTGCCATAAGCCGGGTGCGGCTGTTGTGTTTGGTGCATTGTAACGTTGTGAAGATATGATCGACGTACTATAGTGAGATAGATGTGAGTGGTTAATGGCATTTTTGAAAGTATTTGCCAAGTGGGGATAATGTGATGTTAAAGGTGTTTCTTTCCGTTCTATCGTGGTGCGGGTTTTTGCAATGCAGTTTCCGGTTACAACGGGAATTAAGGCCACTCCGAGGTGCCAAGAAGTGCCATTGAAAACCCTTGTAACGTACTCGAGATTGGGTCGAGTGGATAAAAGGGGTTAGAAATTGAAGTCGGTTTCGCTGACGAAACTCTTTTAAGGTAGGGCAAACTCCGCGGCGGAAATGTCAACAATTGTGATATCCTCGAAGTCGAGTCGGTTTGCACTTCGGTCTAGAGATCGACCATTCGATCGGCTTCCGACACGGATACAGCTTCGGAAAAGCTTAGGGATGACGAGAATCTGAGAATGCATTAGAAATGGTGTCCGGCGCCCGAGAGCCCATAATGCAAAATAGCATTTTTGGACTTGAGTTGGCAGCTCTCGGGGACCGTCTCTGGAGGTGGAGGACCCGGTCCCATTCAGCGAAAGGCTTGTCATGGGGCTGCTGAATTGCAACCGGTCCCCGGCAGAGGAGGCAGAACGAAGGAGGGACTGGTCCCAAGCTGCGACTCGGTGAGTACCAAGGGCCGAAAAATCGGGCTAGTACCGAAGGCTATTAGGCTCTCCAGGGGAACGGTTCTCTCTTGAGAGGGGGAACCGGAGTTCCGGGACGTCTGCTTCAGGGAGGGGGGGACTCCGGTTCCCGAACGGTGTTGTGGGGAGGCCCTCGAGGACCCCGGTTCCCAGGTTCGGGAGACCGGTCCCTCCGCGGCGGGATGCAGAAGAGGGTTGTTCTTTAAGAGACTAAAAACGATTTGAGTGCCTTTTGGTGATATTGTACAATATTGAGAGGGTATTAGAGAGGGGAAATCTTCTCTCTCTCGTCCCACATCCCATCAGCTTCTTTTCTCTTCCCCTTCTCTTCTCTGATCGTGCAAGAAGAGGGAAAAGGGATAAGAAAAGAAAGGAGGAGAAAGGAAAAAAAGGAAGGGAGAAAGGAAGGAGGAAAGTGGAGGAGATGAGACCGGAGATCGTCAGCATCGTCATCAGATTTCGTCTTTTCTTCTCTTGGAAAGCTCTTGGAGGAGACGGTAACGAAACACTTTGCGAATTGTCGGATTGGGCAATCGACGAAAGCCAGTTGTCGAAGTTATTAAAGAGAAACGGACTTTTAGGCTGTCGGGTTTCGCCGGAAGGGGCCGAAGGAGCCAGAGGCCGAGTGTTAAATTCGTGAAATTCGGATACCACCGCAGACACCGTGCTTGAAAGGAGCAAGGCGAAAGATTGGCCGCACTCGACAACAGCGACTGAGAAGCGGCGCGCTCTGCCGGGAGCCTAATCAGTTTGAGATTCGGGCCCAGTAGACACACGGTGCCGTAGCGGAGACCGAGGACGACGGAGGCCGATGCATAAGAGTGTCGAGGAGGCTAAGATGGGAAAACTCTGCACTTCATACTTCGGTTAATAGTGCGGGAGGTCGTGAGGCTCCATATATATCTCGCGATAGTTGTCGGGACGTACTCTGTTCGCCCTTTGTCTATAAAATCATCCTTGTTGCATGGTGCGCTTAGAGGCATTGCGTCTCAAAGATAAGGATGGGCATCATTAGATAAGATGCCATGAGGATGGAATGCTTAACTGTATCAGAGATTATAAGGATTAGCATAAATAAATTGAAGAAGACTGGTAGAGGTTAAGATGTTCAGAATGAATAGTAGAATCTTGAGAGGCATTATAATGACAACGGATTTAGATAAGATTAGAAACCAAATTCTTGACTCTAGTCATGTATTAATTGTGAGTAGAGATTTAGATATGACATTAAATTTTGGGAAATCCAAAAGGATGTCAAAGGTAGTCAAGGATAATAGTATAAGATTTTTCTAGCAAATTTCATCGTAAGTGTGGATATTTTACTACAGCCGTTAAACTTGCAAACGCCCTTACTACTACCATTTGAATTTGGTTTAATTTTTTGAGCCGATTTTCATCACTAGGCCAAATAATATCGAAATCATAAATTATATTTTCTAAAGGGTACATTCGAAATACTTCGTGTACGAATCATGTTTAACGCGAGCTAACCTATTGTTAAAAGATGACACTAGGATTTTTCGACGATTTTTGAAAGTAAAGAACATCTTGAAACGAAGCTGGAAGCACAGAAGCCTCCCCCGTTGCGATATTTCGAGAGTAGCATAGTAGCCTCTCGTCTATATATAATGATATATTATATAAAATGACTATATTATCTATATCTATTGATATAATAATATGATATATATATATATATATATACACACTATATATAAAAGCGTATGAGAATTCCGACAATGACAGACGGAATACAAAAAGGAATAAACGAATATTCATTACGAACAATTATAATCAGTTTGTTAAAAATATCTTAAATAAAAATAAATGGTTATGATTAATCTGTTAAACAATAACATTCTTATCTATCAATATGTCAAATCCTATGAATGGTTATGATTAATTTGTTAAAATATATTTCAAATAAAAATTATTGGTTGTGATTAATCTGTTAAAAGAAAGTATTCCTATCGATAGATTTTATATTAAATTAAAAATATGAGTTTAAATCATGAATTTGGATATCAAATTTGTATTAACAATTAAAAAATTTTAATTACAGTGGATCAAAATTAAATTTTTTAAAAAATTAAATTTATAAATTTTGGATATCAAATTTGAATTAACAATTAAAATATTTAATTACAGTGAACTAAAATTAAATTTCAAAGTAAATGTGAATTAAATTTTTACGCTTTTAGTTTAAATAATAAATAGAAATATTAAATTTATCATAATTCAAAAAATGTATAAAAATATGCAATGTATATATTGAAAAAATTATCTAATAAAATATAACATATTCATTTATAAAACATAATTTTTATTGTAAATTTTTTAATAAATATGATGTAAAATTTTAAATTTAAAATAAATTAAAATAATTTTTATGTGCATTTGATATATATATATATATATATAGAGAGAGAGAGAGAATTGAAAAAATCACAAAATTTAGTTTCTGTAACTTCCAAATACTCTAGATCAACCTTCTAACGGATGCGATTGTCGATAATAACGAGAAGTAACCGAACATCACAATTAATCTTGGGAAGCCACGGGCAAAGGCGTCCGTGCTTCCAGAGGCATACTACCCACTCATTTATATAAAACATATTTATTATATATATATTCATATTTACCTATATAGTATAGTCCAGCTATGGTGTTGTAAAGCACCAAACACTATGGGTGCCTTGTACGTTTTTTTCCGTGCTTAGATCTACTTTCTGCCTATCCCATTTCTCCGACACCAATTAAGAATCTATCACTATTCGCAACCACCACCTCACCCTAGCGGGCGCCCACATCATCCCTACACCCGCCCATATCTCTTAATCCAATTTGGCTAAAAACCTTCTGATAAGCGCCAATCATATCTTGCGGTAGCTTTTAAAAGATAGGCTGAGCTCACATGTATAGTCTTATATACGACATATATAGGTAGATATATCCTTCATAATCTATATATATATATATATATATATATATATATATATATAATTATATATTATATAGAGTCCTAAGTGCTGATCTTTAAGATATACTTCTGAGTAGTACGAGCCTCCGTCGCTCTTAGGGTTAACTGTAGTGTTTGTTTTCATCCGATTCTTTGATGAGTATTCAGTATTTATACGATCCAAACCGTAAATAATTGATCTACAGGTAATTGATTTCTTAGGGACTAAGAAGCTGTTGTTTACTTTTTCGATATCGTTTACTTGATAATTATATAATTGAAATCAAAGACTAGCGGGTGGAAAGTTGTGATATCTATTAAAATTTTGGCTCGGGGAGCATAGACTTTTTAAAATTTCGTAAAAGTATCACGAATGTTAGCCTAATCTAGTATAAGTTCTCAAGATGTTATGCTCTTCTATCAAATATTTGAAGGAAATTTAGACTGTTCGTTCGTAACGTTAACCTCACTAAACTTCTGTACATGATTGCCGACTGATAATTGACAATTTGTTTGAAGTAAAGTGTTGACTCATAAAGTAAACATATGTCGAAAAGATAGATGAAATTTTATTTCTAGGAAACTTTAAATACCCCCGTATGATCAAGGTGTTTAAACGGGCTCGTGGATCTTCGGTGTGACTGCGTTTGACACGACCCTGAAGATATCGCAAAAAACCCAACTACAATAGTGTGAGAGTACCAGGAAACTCTTGACGGTACTATAAGATCAGCAGTATAGTCAGCTAGCCTCATATATATAATATATTATATATATATAATAGTATAGTATACTCATACTTTAATTTATATAGGTAAGAGAGAGAGAGAATGGAGTTAGGCGCGAGATGTTTTTCGGCTTCAGGGAGCGTGGGATTATAGTCCAGGAGACTTGATCGCGGGAGTGCGTGGAATGCCACGTAAGGATAGTCGTTGAGACGATAGTACGCCGAGTGTAGTGACCCGACCCGAGGAACTTGACGGAGTTTGAAGGACTTGGGGTGTCCTGATTTGGAGGCGGTGCGAAATTACTTCAATGAGAATGTCCGGGGCCCAGTAATTGTTGATGATCTGCGTCGTGAAAGAAGGCAGCGAGTGACGTAAGGCTGTCGTTCGAGATGAGTTTAACGCGATTTGATCTACGAAGGGAATTGCGTGGTCCTTATAGTCAACCTGAAAGGAAGTGAGCCACGGTCGTATAGCCGGTAAAACTCTATTAGATGAGGTTGGGCTGGTATTCAGCTGATAGAATGCGAGATACGAATGATAAGGAGTTCCTGTGAAGTGACACGGTAGGCCTATTAATTGTCAGGAGGGAAAGTAAAGTGGCTCTAGGAGACGCGATTGGGATTAATGAACGGTAAGCCACCGGGAGAAAAAGTTTGAAATCGAGACTGGATGCTCTCATAAAGGAATTGAGAGAAATATCCAGATGCACGAAAGAACGCCTCTCCTGATGGGTGAAGATGGTATGCGGTAAGACGAAGTTGTTGTAGAGGTGGTTTTCGGGCTTTTGTTATAGCCAAGGTCGGTTGGAAGGAGTCACACCACCTGGTAGATACTTTGGGAGTTAAAATCGAGAGAGTTCTCGTACACATAGACGGTTTTGTCGGTGGATGGACGCATTCTCGATCGGCGGGGTGGATAGCTACTGTGCTAAATTCCGCACCATAAAGCGAGGAGTAGTTTTTGCCATAAGCCGGGTGCGGCTGTTGTGTTTGGTGCATTGTAACGTTGTGAAGATATGATCGACGTACTATAGTGAGATAGATGTGAGTGGTTAATGGCATTTTTGAAAGTATTTGCCAAGTGGGGATAATGTGATGTTAAAGGTGTTTCTTTCCGTTCTATCGTGGTGCGGGTTTTTGCAATGCAGTTTCCGGTTACAACGGGAATTAAGGCCACTCCGAGGTGCCAAGAAGTGCCATTGAAAACCCTTGTAACGTACTCGAGATTGGGTCGAGTGGATAAAAGGGGTTAGAAATTGAAGTCGGTTTCGCTGACGAAACTCTTTTAAGGTAGGGCAAACTCCGCGGCGGAAATGTCAACAATTGTGATATCCTCGAAGTCGAGTCGGTTTGCACTTCGGTCTAGAGATCGACCATTCGATCGGCTTCCGACACGGATACAGCTTCGGAAAAGCTTAGGGATGACGAGAATCTGAGAATGCATTAGAAATGGTGTCCGGCGCCCGAGAGCCCATAATGCAAAATAGCATTTTTGGACTTGAGTTGGCAGCTCTCGGGGACCGTCTCTGGAGGTGGAGGACCCGGTCCCATTCAGCGAAAGGCTTGTCATGGGGCTGCTGAATTGCAACCGGTCCCCGGCAGAGGAGGCAGAACGAAGGAGGGACTGGTCCCAAGCTGCGACTCGGTGAGTACCAAGGGCCGAAAAATCGGGCTAGTACCGAAGGCTATTAGGCTCTCCAGGGGAACGGTTCTCTCTTGAGAGGGGGAACCGGAGTTCCGGGACGTCTGCTTCAGGGAGGGGGGGACTCCGGTTCCCGAACGGTGTTGTGGGGAGGCCCTCGAGGACCCCGGTTCCCAGGTTCGGGAGACCGGTCCCTCCGCGGCGGGATGCAGAAGAGGGTTGTTCTTTAAGAGACTAAAAACGATTTGAGTGCCTTTTGGTGATATTGTACAATATTGAGAGGGTATTAGAGAGGGGAAATCTTCTCTCTCTCGTCCCACATCCCATCAGCTTCTTTTCTCTTCCCCTTCTCTTCTCTGATCGTGCAAGAAGAGGGAAAAGGGATAAGAAAAGAAAGGAGGAGAAAGGAAAAAAAGGAAGGGAGAAAGGAAGGAGGAAAGTGGAGGAGATGAGACCGGAGATCGTCAGCATCGTCATCAGATTTCGTCTTTTCTTCTCTTGGAAAGCTCTTGGAGGAGACGGTAACGAAACACTTTGCGAATTGTCGGATTGGGCAATCGACGAAAGCCAGTTGTCGAAGTTATTAAAGAGAAACGGACTTTTAGGCTGTCGGGTTTCGCCGGAAGGGGCCGAAGGAGCCAGAGGCCGAGTGTTAAATTCGTGAAATTCGGATACCACCGCAGACACCGTGCTTGAAAGGAGCAAGGCGAAAGATTGGCCGCACTCGACAACAGCGACTGAGAAGCGGCGCGCTCTGCCGGGAGCCTAATCAGTTTGAGATTCGGGCCCAGTAGACACACGGTGCCGTAGCGGAGACCGAGGACGACGGAGGCCGATGCATAAGAGTGTCGAGGAGGCTAAGATGGGAAAACTCTGCACTTCATACTTCGGTTAATAGTGCGGGAGGTCGTGAGGCTCCATATATATCTCGCGATAGTTGTCGGGACGTACTCTGTTCGCCCTTTGTCTATAAAATCATCCTTGTTGCATGGTGCGCTTAGAGGCATTGCGTCTCAAAGATAAGGATGGGCATCATTAGATAAGATGCCATGAGGATGGAATGCTTAACTGTATCAGAGATTATAAGGATTAGCATAAATAAATTGAAGAAGACTGGTAGAGGTTAAGATGTTCAGAATGAATAGTAGAATCTTGAGAGGCATTATAATGACAACGGATTTAGATAAGATTAGAAACCAAATTCTTGACTCTAGTCATGTATTAATTGTGAGTAGAGATTTAGATATGACATTAAATTTTGGGAAATCCAAAAGGATGTCAAAGGTAGTCAAGGATAATAGTATAAGATTTTTCTAGCAAATTTCATCGTAAGTGTGGATATTTTACTACAGCCGTTAAACTTGCAAACGCCCTTACTACTACCATTTGAATTTGGTTTAATTTTTTGAGCCGATTTTCATCACTAGGCCAAATAATATCGAAATCATAAATTATATTTTCTAAAGGGTACATTCGAAATACTTCGTGTACGAATCATGTTTAACGCGAGCTAACCTATTGTTAAAAGATGACACTAGGATTTTTCGACGATTTTTGAAAGTAAAGAACATCTTGAAACGAAGCTGGAAGCACAGAAGCCTCCCCCGTTGCGATATTTCGAGAGTAGCATAGTAGCCTCTCGTCTATATATAATGATATATTATATAAAATGACTATATTATCTATATCTATTGATATAATAATATGATATAGATCATTTACCTAGTGATCAAAGGGTTTCAAAATTAGTAATTTTAATGGTTGATATGAGAGGTTTTCTTGTTTAACGGTGTAAAGCTATTCAAATCAATTGAATTTTGATTAGAAAATTCTTTAAACTATTTAGAACAAGATCTATACTCTCGATCATGATTACAAAATTTCTATCATCACTTTTTAGAGGATATTCATTTTCAGCCATTCATTTTTACGCTCACTTGATGGACAAGAAAACAATATCGGAAAAGTATGAAATTTGATTTCTAGATACTTCAAGTGGTATAGATCATTTTCAACGGTGCCGATCGTCGATTTGGAGGCTCCATCATCGAAAAAAAATGGGTGGCAACGGAGCCCGTTTGCTACTGATAGCATTCCAGCTCAACTCTATATATATATATATATATATATATATATATTGAGGGGCTTATTTGCAAAGTGGCCTATATGAAGGCTTGGGGACCCCTCTCTCCTTCTCAGTTGCTCTCTCTCCCTTTCACATTCTTTCCCTCTCTCTCTCTAGGAAAGAAAAGAAGGAGAAGAAGAAGGTTGTCTTCTTCTCTCTCCCTCAAGCTTGGAGTCTTGAAGAGAGGTAAGCTTTAAACCCTTTAATGGTGTTTCTAGGGATTTGATCTAATTTGATGGATCGTAAACCTAATTGCTAGGTCCCTGAACGCGTCGGCGAAGACGGTTCGTCGATTCGTCGAGTAGGTGCGGAGTTATTGTCAAAGGCGACCCTCGGAGCTCCGTTCTTGCCTGGAAGGCTATCGAGGCGTCGAAAAGTTGGCGAATCGCATACAAAGAGTCACGGTATCGCCACGAGGTGGGGGAGTGCCATCCCGAAGCAGTCGAGCTGCTCTTTATGTCTGAGTATCATTATCGATCATTTACATATTGCGACATAGTATTATAGGGTGTTAAATGTGATTGTGCATATCCTTGCATGCTAGTGATGATTTAGGTTGTGGATATAATGAATGAAAACCTAGTATGCATGAGTGGAATACTATGAGAGAGTTCACCCTATATGTGATGAATATGTCTATGTGAATAAGAACCTAGTATATTGAAAACTAGTGTATCAAGAACTTGGCAAGAGAACGAGTGACAGGTATGGTGTTGGTTAACGGTGTTCGAGCAAGAGCACTTTTTGATAGTGGCGCCTCACACTCGTTTATTAACCGATCGTTTGCACAAGTGCATGATATTGAGATTAGTCTCGGGGCGGGGGCGTGACAGTTGTATATATATATATATATATATATATATATATATATATGAGTGAGGCTATTATGCTATCGGAAGCACGGAGCCTTCCGTGCTTCCAGCTCGTTTTCGATGTTGCGGCTTTCCGAATCGTCGATCAGCTCCGTTAAACTTGATCTATAGTATTTGAAGTACCTAGAAAATAAATTTTATGATTTTACATATCATTTGCCTAGTGAACGAAGGGGCTCAAAATCAACGGCTGAAAATAAAAATCTTACAAAATATAATAATATGACATTAAAATTTTAAATCAAAGATATTGATCTTGTTTTATATAGTATAAAGAATTTTCTATCAAAATTTCACGTGATTTGGATATTTCTACACCAATAAACTTGCAAACGGCTCACTACGGCCATTGAAATTTGTTGATTTTGAACCCCTTCGATCACTAGACAAATGATATTGAAAAATCATAAAATTTATTTTCTAGGTACGTCAAATACTCTAGATCAAGTTTAACGGAGCCGATCGACGATTCGAAAGTCGAAACATCGAAAACGACCTGAAAGCACGGAAGGCTCCGTGTATATATATATATATATAGAGAGAGAGAGAGAGAGAGAGTTGAGCTAGAATACTATCGATAGCAAACGGGCTCCGTTGCCACCTATTTGTTTGTCGGTGATGGAGCCTCCAAATCGACGATCGGCAACGTTGGAAGCATGATCTATACCACTTGAAGTGTTTAGAAATCAAATTTCATACATTTTCGATATTGTTCTCTTATCCATCGAATGGACACAAAAATAAACGGCTGAAAATGAATATTCTTTAAAAAATGATGATAGGAGTCTTGTAATCAAGATCAAGAGTATAGATCTTGTTTTAAATAGTTTAAAGAATTTTCTAACAAAAATTCAATTGATTTGGATATCTTTACGCCGTTAAACGAGAAAACGTCTCATATCGACCTTTAAAATTACAAATTTTGAAACCCTTTGATCATTAGGCAAATGATGTCGAAAAGATTTAAAATTTGATTTCTAAACACTTCAAGTGGTATAGATCATGTTCAACGGTGCCGATCGTCGATTCGGAGGCTCCATCATCGAAAATAAACGGGTGACAACGGAGCTTGTTTGCTATCGATAGTATTCTAGCTCAACTCTATATATATAATTGAACTAGAATACTTTCAAAAGTATCACCCCATTGGTGCTTTAAGGTTTCTAGCGCTTGGATCTACTCCTTCATTACTAATAGCATTTGGATCAAACACTATTCCACCTATCACCACCTATCACCACCTACCACCTACCACCATCATCACAACCTTACATTCCTCCATCCAATGGTTAAAAACTCAAAAGCACCACCTCATTGGTGCTTTTGAGAGTATTCTAGCTCAACTCTATATATATATATATAGTGTAGAGCTATTATACTATTGGAAGTATAAAGAATTTGATGCTTTCGATTTTTTGATTCTTGGATTAAGAATTGTACAGTTGGAATGATTGCAGTCCCCGCTAGGGTTGAGTAGTACTTTTAGGGTTGAGTGGTCACACAGGGTAATAGCATTAATCCAAAGGTTATAAATGAGTAAAGTGGCTAATTTAAGGGCCAAAAAGTCGAAAGCATCAGATTCTCTATGCTTCCGATATCGTAGTAGCTCTACTCTCTCTCTCTCTCTATAGTATAGAGAGAGAGAGAGTAGAGCTACTATCCTATAGGAAGCATAGAGAATCTGATGCTTTCGACTTTTTGGCACTTGGATCAAGAATTTTATAGTTAAGATGATTGCCGCCCCTCATAGGGTTGAGTAGTACCCCTAGGTTTGAGTGGTCCCCACAGAATAATAGTATTAATCTAAAGATTAGAAATGATCAAAAGGATTAATCTAAGGGCCAAAAAGTCGGAAGCACTAGATTCTCTATACTTCCGATAACATAATAGCTCTACTATAATAGCTCTATTCATGTGGTGTTTTTAAAATTTTGAATTATGTAACTGGGTTAAAGCAATAGAGGATAAGATTCAGACATCAACTTCTTTCCATACAAAACATATTTGTTGGTATTTAAAACTAAATTTTAGTATATTTTTTTTTTCAATTACAGAAGAGAATTAAGCAATAATTATAGAGAAACTGAAGATTTTCTTTTTGTGCATAATTTAGTAATCGAGGCGAGAATAAATTGCAATTCACTGTACTCATGCTGATCTGAGTGAACCGAGGAAGGAAGTAAGAACACACGGAGAGGAAGAAGAAGAAGAAGAAGAAGAAGAAGAAGACGACGAGGGGATCGGATGCTAGTTAGTTGGACTGAACTTACCACGTCATGTAAAAACTGAGCCAACCAAATGTTTGGGGTTCATTGGGCTTGACGTGTGTAGTAGTTTCTTCTCTAGACTCTAGTGATTTTAGTGAACCGCCTGTTCCATTTTGATTGAACCCGTCACGTACAACAAGTCTAGCCAACTGCCTGCTTTAAACCCAAGTATAGGCTGCGCCCGTATATCCCATCCCGCTCACCGCTGTCCGTTCGAAGACCAACCTTACTCTCTCTCTGTCTCTTTTTTTTCTTTTTTTTTTAAAGCTAAATTATATAAAATCTTTCTATAAATATTTATATTTTTTTATTTTTTCTTCTGACTTTCGAAAATTTATATTTTGTCTATTTAAAATTTTAAAAATACTTTTAGGGAAGATGACAAAATGACTAAATTATCCTTACTTATTCTATAAGAAAAAAATAAATTTTAATAAATTTTTATTATTTTCAAGAATATTTTCGGTATAAATTATAAAAAATAAACAAAATAGCAATAGAATCCCGACGGAGGGAGACTAAATAAAACAACTTGAAATGTTGAGGGGGGTAAAATAAGGTTTTTAAGAATTAGGGTGGAAAAGTAAAATAGCAGATATTTATAAAAAAGTTTTTGTTATTTAACCTTTGTTTTCTTTTTTTATTTTAAGGAAGATAGTGTGCTATTTGCTTAGTTCTGTTTTTTTAGAAATAAACTTAGGCCTAGTTTAATATTGTGTTAGCTAAAATCATTATGCTTGTGTATAAAAGATTTAGAAAATTTAAAAGTACTTTTAATTTTTTCTTCTTTAATATTTTAAAGAAGTTTAATGATTTTTTAAACTTTCAATCACTGCACAAGCAGTTTAATGATTTTTTAAAAAAACAAATTTAAGAAGGAATAGGTTAACTTGTCAAGGTATCATTTGGTTCAAGAATAAACTGGGACTGATTATTCTTGAAATAGTTATAACTTTGGTAATAAGGAGGAATAAGGCTAATTTTGTATTTGAATGAAAACTGAATTGTTTCTAAAAATAAAGAATATAATGTTTGGAGAGTTAGATTGGAATAGCGAGAATAAGATTAATTATAATTTTAAAATAAAAATATTTTATGCAATTGATTAACATCAGAATAATAATAAAAATAATGATTTAATAAATTTTCTAGTTATGAATATTGAATAAGATAATAAAAAATACATTAGTTAATTAATTAAATATAAAAAATAAGTTAATTTTTTAATTAATAAGTAAATTATTTAATTAGTTAGGTAGTTAGTTAAGAAATTAACTAGATTAGTCAGGTTATTAATTGATTGTTTAATATAAATATTGATAATTAGATAAACACACTAAATAATTAATTTTTAATTTCCTAATTATTATAAATAATAAATTAATTAATTACTTAACTATCTAAGCAATAGATGATGATTGAAATGCATTAATCAGATTAATTTATTAGAGTTTAATTAAGTATTTTTCCACTTAGAAACAAGTTTCTTTTGCGGGGAGCAATAGAATAGGTATTTCAAAATTATACTAATTTTTTCCTCAAGAGAAGAAACTGCTGTTTTCCTCTCCAAAATAGTGTTTGTGTGATGCCCTACTTTCCGGGGGTCATCTATCTAGGACTACCCTAATTCTACCACGCTTAACTCTCTGAAACTCTTAGATTTAGTCAGCGTCCAAAATGCTACAGGTGTGTTAAGAGTTTTAGCCATATTATATTTTATATATAGGGCTATTTGGGGTCTCACATTCTCCTTGTCTTTTAAGTTCCGACATTCTCATTAAGCTCTGACTAACAAGTACCACACGATATGAGACCCGTTTCCCTAGCCTTAACCACACTGTGGGGGAGCCGCGTTCTACCCACAATAGTTTTCATATAAGATTCTCGTTCTTCCCGCTGTATAATTTGGCTTAATCGAGACTTATCTCACACTTTCGGTTGATAATTGGCTTTGATACCAATTATGACGCCCCAGTTTCCAGAGGGTCATCCAGCCTAGGACTACTCTAGCACTAGTATGTGTTGGAAGAAATCTTTCTGATCTTGTATTAAAATATTTCGTAAAACAATTCGAAAGTTTAATTTAAGTTTCAGAAAAGATCTGAGAAAGAAAATAAATAATAATAAATACTATAAAGAAAAGGTTTAGAAAATGCCTGCGGATCGAAGTGTGCAAAACACTGTCTTAGAACCGAAATTGTCCCTCCACGTGTGAGGCTTCCCGGCAATTATTTCCAGCGATATAACGACCACGTTCCATCCCGTCAGCACGCTTTCAAGGTGGCGCAAGACGAATCCAACAAGTTTTAGATCCAACAAAAAAAGCTTGGCGAAAATCGGTGCAAAAAACCAATGGCGAGAAAGTAGGAAAAGGCGAAGTAGGGTTTGGGTATACTCGGATTCTTCTTAAACTCATGTAACCTCCTCCAATAGGTATAACCAAGGCAAGATAAAGATAAAAGCTGATAAAATGAAATAAACCCGATGTATGGGCCGCGCGCCGTCGCTCGCACCGGCTTGTGCTCGTGCCGTGCGTGTGTTTAAACGAGAGTATAACTCTCATTTTCTCCCAAACAACTAGCTTAACAATAAAGAAAATATATATATATATATATATATATATATATATAAACCAATAACACCCCTTTAGTTTTCAATGTGGGACTAAACCTCACACATGAAAACTTTAGTTGGGTTCCTAAGTGTTGATAAGTACTCCTCTCGTTTCAACACGAAGTAAGGCTTATCTATATATCCTCTATTAATTCCCGTGTTAGGGATCCACGTGTCATCCCATGCTTAATTTTGTACACGTGGCCCCGTCATAGGTCCCACCTGCTACCCCGTCAGTTCGATCCCGCTACCCCGCCTCTTCGATCCCTGCTACCCCCGCCTCTTCGATGGCGCATCCGTTTCGATCCCGGTTGCTCCCCTATCTCTCCTCTCCTCTCCTCTCCTCTCCGACCCTTTCCTTCGATCCCCTTCGTCCCCTCGACCTCTCCCCTCCCCCGAAACCCTAGCTCTCTCGATCGTGGGGGGTGGGGTGCAGCCATGAAGCTTGCGGGGCTCAGATCGGAATCGTTCCTTTGCCCCCGCCTCTTCGATCGCTCCCCGATTCCCACCGCTTCGATCCCTGCCCCGCCTCTTCTAACCCTCCCCTGCAACCGCCGCTTCGATCCCTCCTCCACCTCTTCAATCCTTCCTCTGCCTCTTCGATCTCTCTCTACGCTTCATATATAAGTTGAATTCTTGCAGGCTTCCGTGTCGATCCCTCCTCTCGCACACCCCTCTCCCCGCCTCCTTCCCCTGTCGCCCCGCATGGCGCGGAGGTCCTGCGGATCCGCGCCGAACTCTCTCATATCTCTTTCCGATCTGCAAGGATCTTCTTCTCCTCCTCCCCCTCGCCATCATGCGATCGATCGGAGGAGCTTGCAGGCCCCTGCGCCCTCTCCCCAGCGCTCGCGCCCTATTCGATGAAATGCCGAGGCGATTGCAGGGCGCTTCGCGGGCATCGGAGAAGTAGGGCGCGGTGTTGGGATGGTGATAAATATTATTCCTTTACATTTATATGTCTGATCATGTAAATAGAGGTATAAATTAGCAACTCTAGGTAAAACTCTTTCCTTTCCCCTTTCCTGCAGCATGCTTTAAAACAAAAGGAGAAAAAAAAGTGCCCTAGAATCCACAGGCTCCTCCTTTCTCCTTTCCTTCAGCATGGTTAAGTGCAACGGTTTGAGGAGGGGCCTTTTCCAATTTCAGATTTGGGGTCCCAAAGAAGTCCAGACAAAAGTAAACAGGGGGGGAAGAACTGTAGTTCGGTCCTGTGCAGTTTATAGCAATGTTTTGTTTGTTATGGGTTATTTTGCTTGCACTTGAACGTGATAAGAATTTGAACCTTCTATTCCCCGAGACTTTGTCTTCCCCGTTTTCCTCCCGTGCGATGATGACTTTCCCAAAATCAGATGATCGCTATAATTGAGAAAGGCATGTGTTTTCTTGATTGGTAATGAGAGCACTTTGGATGGCTTACTTCTTAAGCAACCAGTTGTTCTCATTTGTGCTAAGAATGGTTTCGGCGTTCGCATGGTTTCTAGCTCGGTTGGCACTATTAATCAGGAAGACTTCGCTGCCAATCTGATAATGCTTGATAACTAGGGGTGTCTGAGCAAAAATTATTTATTTATTTCCATACCTACTCATGTTTGCTGCTCCTCTTTACTCTTCTCTTCTTTGTAAACATTGGTTTCATGTTTTTTTAAACTATTGGGATTTCCCCAAATTGCATCTTTGGCTTTGATTTGTCAAATCTCTTTGTTTTCGACTTGCTTTTACCTGCATTTGATTTCTTTTTCCCTTTTTTTTTTTTAGCAACCTTTCAAGACTTGGTTATTTTACATCATTATTTTGAGGTGTTCTGTAGAAAAAACTCTATTCTTTTGCTTTTCCTTCGCCCTGATTTTCGAAGCAAAAAAAATTATATGCCGTGGAATCCGCAAGTCCCTGTTTTCGATTTCTGCAGGTTGCCTATGCCTTCCTGCTGGCTGTCGGCTCTTAATACTACTCGAAGAGTGTCCTGGATATATTCATGAGTTGTAAGTACCTTTTTCACACAGATATATCATGTTTACTTACCAATTGTTTGAGGAAAATACTAATCTTCCACAAAATATTACTGTCTTGCAGGTTACAAAACAATGCTATATTTCTTGATAACCTGTATCGCCATATCTCATGATATTACTGCTATAGTAATGCCTATTTGATTCTTCTTATATATATATGTGTGTGTGTGTGTTCTCTGAGTTTGTTTTTCAATAATTATCACTTCAATTCAATGTACACTGATTATAATAGTAGAAAATAAAACCCTTAGTATAAATTAGTGTAAGTGGTTAAAAATTGTTGTTGTTTTTTTTGCCTTTTTGTATTAATTTTATGCAGATGAAGCACTCTGATATGCCCACGACCTGTTCGTAGAAATGCTTCTTCCAATCATATTTCTAACATAAGAGGATTTCACTCTCAGTAATGGAGCACCTACACAACCCCAAACTGTCCCCATGGTTAGATCTCAGAGTCTTTTACATAAGAGACCTATGTTCATCTGTGCAATTTGAACGGTCTAATTTTTTCCCCAATGCGATAATTTCTAGGAGTTGGTTCATCCTACTTTCTTACAAGTAGCTGCAGCTATCTACCAGGATACACCGAATTTCCGCCGTTACTTTAACTGTTGAAATACGGATATCTACCAACTTAAGGTACCGACGACTTCTGCTTATTATTTCCGCTTCCCCCAGCCTTTTTTTGAGCATTGTTTCTCAATCCTGTTTTTTCTTACTTCAACTTAGTCTTATTGCTGTGTTTTCACTCCCTTGAATTGCAACTTTTCAAGAATGTATATACTGTTATAAATTTGTGGAATTCTAATATCAGTATTTTAATTATTTATCTTGCAGCTATCATTTCTCTTTTACCCCAGTTCTTTAATGCATTGTGATTTTTCCAGTATTACTTGATTTCTTTTATTTCTTTAAACTCCTGTCATTTTCATGCTCTTCTTTGAGACCATGGTGATAAGTACGGCACAACGTGGAAAATAGTGCCTTGGAACAAGCGGAAGTTTGGATGGCCTGCTTATAGGCAACCACTTCCTATTATGCTTATCAATGGTGCCTTTTGCTTATGTGTTTATTTGCAGGCCCCTGTAGCTATGTGTGTCCCAACTACGATTTTGGTTGCACATTGACTACTGTCAGTAATCCGCTGTTTCTACTGTTACTTTGTACTAAAGCCAGACATTGCCAATGCAGCTTACATGAACCCATTAAGCTTCTTTATCCTGCATCCCTTTCTACTCTTTTATATTATATATATATATATATATATATATATATATATATATATATATATATATAGAGAGAGAGAGAGAGAGAGAGAGAGAGAGAAAGAAATCAACGTCAATTCTCAACCAATACCAACATCTTTGCATAAACATTAATCAAGCATCAAATTAAGGTATAATTAAATTAGAAGTAAGAAGATTAGGAAATTTATTTATAGAATTTGAACAACACAGTTTATCAACAGGAAAATAGGTAGAGGTGATAAGTTTTACAGATGTTAGAGATTGACCTTTCTATACTTCTTTCTCTTTTCTCTATTCTGGTACTTATCGAATATTAGTTCTTGCAATACCTTTTGAGGCAATGATGATATGAAGGAAAAAGATAAGAGATTTGGACGGTCTAAGCCCTTGGTAACCATCTCTTATGTTTGCTATTCCCTCTCCTAATTGCATTACAATAGTAGATAGAGTCTTTTTATACTTCGCATTGTAGATTCCTGCTGTTGCCTTACAGATTGATAAGAACGGGTATCTTGCTTCATAGTTTATTTTTAAGTTTGTTGCTCATCCTACCTTTTTGCTCCCTTTTCTAGGTATGTAATTTTAAAGTATAACTGAAATCTTCTTAGTTGATGTTTATAATGCAAACTTATTGTGCTTATCACCTGTATATACTTAAATTACTGCTCTTACCCCATAGGTTTCAACTTCTTGATCATTTGTACTCAATTGATCCTTCTAGTTGCAAGCTTGATTTATTAAACTCCTCTTTGTTCTCTTTAGTCTTCTGGATATCCATCTAATTTTCTTTTCTTTTTTTTTTTGTTTTTTTTTTTGTTTTTTTTTGTTTTTTTTTTTGTTACTTTGTCAAGTTAACTTTCTTACCTAAATTTTTTCCCTTTTTGCTACCTATATATGCTCAAATAATTATGACCAGTTTTTTGCTTTCTCAAATGTTAGTTCTTGAAAGTACAAAGAACCCTCTCTTTAGCCTCTTTTTTTATATATATTTTCTGTTTATTTTTTTCTTTTTTATTATTATTTAATCCTTCGTTCAGTTGCAATCATCTCATATTTAAATTGAAGTTCTAGGATCTCTATTACTTAAATTTGGTGGCTTTATAATTCCAGTAAATTATAAATAGTATTCAGATTATCTATATTGCTAAAACTATATGGCTTGAACTGGTCATTATAAGGAATGTTACTTTACTGCTTAAAATACCATTGTTTCCAAATTTGCTTTCAGTCTGTTAAGGAGTACTTTTAGTAGATTCACATAGTTTAAGCCGAATATATCTACTAAAAATATATGAGAAACATATTTTTCAATTACCTGATTCATAGTGATTTAGTCAGGGTGTTGCTTCTTTTAAAGTCGAAAAAAGTTTTACCATAAACTCTGATAAAAAAAGGAAAAATAAAAAGTGAAAAAGATCTCAGCCCAGTTACTGAAGTATCTTCAAGGTACTAAAGCTTTCTTAAATACCCAATGTTATTGAAATAAGCCTTTATTTGTTACATAATTTGGAAATATATTTATTATTTGAGATTGCTATGTGTTTTTACTTCACAGTTCTGACCCTTCGATCGAAAATTTATCCGAAAGCTCACCCAGCAAAAAAATCTCGCCTTAGGTAACAATATGTCATAAAAAATTTCTTTGCTACAACTACTATTTGTACCTGTGAAATTTCTTAAATACTGAATGTTAGTTAAATAAGTCTTTATTTGTTAGGTAATTTGAAAATATATTTGTTATTTAAGATTGCTATATGACAAAATAACTTATAGAAATATAAAGATCTAAAATTTAAATTTTAAATTTTAAAAAATTATAATATATCTACCCGCTGCATCGCGCGAGTCACTACACTAGTTAATTATTAGGCTGTCTAAAAGACCTTAACAAGTTTTAAATCACAAAAATTTAATAAAATTCAATAATATACTCTCTTAATCTCTTGGGCGTAACCACCGCCCAAAATACTACAGTCGGATTCAGAATTTTACTTTTATTATATCTTATATATAAGATTATACGAGATCTCACAGTTTAGATCCAAGAAAGAAAATAAGGCTTTATTTTTTTCCCTTATACCAAAACTAAACATTGCGTTAATAAACATGCCATGACCTTTGGATTAGCCAGCAAAGTACCAATCGAAGCACTAGACAAGGTGCAGCTCTTAGCTTGGATTATAAAAATTATTAAGAGCATTTTTTTAATATTTTTTCTCAAATGCTGAATTAGATACCTCACATTAAAGCTTTAATTTTTAAGACTTAGGACTACATTTCTATATCTTGCTACAACAGACGCTTTAGGAATCTCAGATTACGCACCAAATGTTCTATTACAGTTGAGTCAGCATTGACACTAGTAATAATCTCTAACAGAGAAAATTATTGCTAAAAATCTAAAACAAACGTAGCAGGAACCTACTTTGATTAAAATTATGATTGGGCCAAACTAAAATAGTTCAAAAAGAATAGAAACAGATTTCTTTCTTTTTTTATAGAATCACATAAATCACATTATAAATGAATAATTATAAAAATAGACAACAATTTTTTGTTCTATTTTCTCATGACGCGTAATGCATTATTCTTCCAATCCCAAATATCTTACCGTTTAATACTAATCAGATCTTAAATTGATCTAGAGAAAAAAAAAAATCATAGTACGTCCTTAATACTAATTAGATCCTTAACAAAGATTTTAACTTGATTCGACAAATTCAATTATTGAAAACAAATATTTCCTCATCATATGTAGCCATGTAGGTAATACATCCCCTTGGCAATTTCTAAAAATCTAGGAACTGTTTAGTTAAATATAAATAAAATACAATATAGACAGTTACAAATTTAGAAGTTATAATTATATGCCTCTTTTTGGTTGAATTTAGTAGAAAGTGATGCAATTAGAAATAATTTAGTTGATTGCAGGCTATTAAGAAGGACATTGACAAAATTTTATCACTATACATATAGTGATGAAATTACCTCCAATATAGAAAAAAAAAATCTCTTTAACAATTATGGAGGTAAGCTTAAATTTTGTTTAAAGTCATGCTCTTCAACAATTGCAATTGGATACGCCCAATTTGGACGTCGTTCTAACTATTGCTGCCGAGTCTTCTCATACAATTCCAACTATGACAATTAAATTCAAGGGTTATTTGCATACATGTCCCTGTAAACATAGTAAATTGTAGAAATATCCTTGCAAAACGAAAACTTCATAAGTTGTACCTGCAAAAGTCTTAAGTTATGCAGATATGTCCCTGCCGTTAAGGATTGTTAGAAAATTTTTGTTAACCACGATAAAAATACTTAACCATGGTTAATTATAACGTGAATTTACGATTCTACCCTTCTTCTTCTTCCTCATCTTCTTCGTCGCCGGCGAGGGGGGCGGCGGCAGCGGCGGCTGCCGCGGCAAACCCTCTCCATCTTCCTCTTCCTCTTTTCTTTTCCTCTTTCCCTTTTTTCTTCCTCTCCCTCTTCTTTTTCCCTCTTCTTCGTCGCCGGCGAGGGAGAAGATGCAGCGGCGGCCGTGAGCCCTCCCTTTTCCTCTTCCTATCCCTCTTTCTCTTCACCCTTCTTCTTCCTCTTCCTCTATCTCTTCCCTCTTCTTCGTTGCCGGTGAGGGAGGAGATGCAGCAGCGGCGCGCGGCGGCGAACCCTTTTCCTTTTCATCTTTCTCTTCCCTCTCCCTCTCCCTCTTCCTCTTCCATTTTCTTCTTTCTCTCATTCTTTCTCTTCCCTCTTCTTCGTCGTCGGCGAACCCGACCCCGCGCCGCCGCCGTTGTTCGCTCCAGCGGCCCAAAGAGGAAGAGAAAGAGAAGGGGAAGAAGGGTATTTTAGAGGGATATATTTGTGAGGGCAAAATGGTTATTTCACAAGAAAACTGTTAAAAAATAAACAGTTCTTTAACGGATGTTAACTAGAGGGATATATCTGCATAAATTAGGACTTTTGTAGGGACAACTTATTGAGTTTTCGTTTTGCAGGAATATTTCCGCAATTCACTATATTTGCAGGGACGTGTATGCAAATAACCCTAAATTCAAATACACAAAATCAAACACTGAGCTTTAATCTATATGTATTTATCATAGGGATGTCAACGGGTCGGATTCGGAGCGGATTTTTCAAAAATCCGAACCCGTACCCCACTCCAAACCTGAACCCAAACCCGACAGATTTTTAAAATCTATGTCCAAACCCGAACCCGACCAAAAATCCGAAACTCGAACTCGAACCCAAAAATCCGAACTTAAAATAATTATTTCTCTTTTCAATATTTCAAAATATATAACATTAAATCTAAATTTTTAAAATACAAATTAAAATTTAACATTAAATTTTTATACACATATTGTATATAATGTAAAATAAATTCGGGTATGGGTCGGGTTTGGGTAGGGGTCGAGTTCGGATCGGGTACAGTCAAAATCTATATCCGTCAGGTTTTGTTTTTTTTATATCCATATGCAAAATCATATCTATTTAGTATCGAGTAAATTTGCTCCATTCGGATTCGGGTTCGGATAAAATTTCAGATATCTGTATCCATCGACATCTCTAATTTATCACTATAGTGTAATTATAACTATGTGCAACTAGATAACCTCTTAGGAAAGCCTCCCTACTCACCAAATACTTAATCCTTATTTTAATTAAACTGCTCAGATAAATTCAATTATGGAACCCAAACATGATATAAAAAGGATTTAGGCTTGTATGCTTTTAGAAGTATGGTGACCTCTGTGTTATCAAGTTATTTTCGATTCTGAGACTTTCGAATCGACGATCGGCTCCAATAGACTTCATCTAGATTATTGGAAGTAGCTAGAAAATAAATTTTATAATTTTATAATTTTATTTATCCTGTTATCGAATAGATCAAAAATTAATAATTTGTTTGGTTGAGGTGTAAAAATATTCAAACTACGTAAAATTTTGAAAAATATTTTTTTATACTATTATGAAATCAATATTTTTTATCTAAAATTTTAGTATCATGTATTATCATTTTTTCTGAAATTTTTATTTTGAGCCGTTGAATTTTAGTTCTTTTTAAATGACTAAATAAATGATTTAAAAAAATATTAAATTTAAAATTTAAAATTATTTTAATATTACAAATTAAATCTAATAGAGTTGATCATTGATACAAAAATTCTAAAACATCATGGTAAAAAAATTGCAGAAGGGTAAAGCGAGGGAGGATAGCGAAGAGGAGGAGAAGCAGGTGGAAGAGGAACGAAGCAAGATGGGCGGCCTCCTATCCTGCTCTACTACCATAGGATTCCTTATCACCTCTACCAGGTCCAATAATTGCGTTGACCCGTTCCACGGTACTATCACTAATCCCGTCCAATCACATCCCGCCACGTCATGGTTTCCGATTAAATATGCTGCAACCACTGAACCGCTCAGATCCCTCGGCCTCGGGGAATCATATTGCTCTGGACCCGGTCCAGTTTTTCCCCCGGCTTACTAGACCGGGTCCAGGCGAGTTAAAAAATCCCGATCCTTAGACTCGGTCCATCCTCGCTCTCGCCCCTCCACGTTTCCCCTTCGCCCCCTCTCTCCCCTCGCCGCCCCCCGTCCTCTCCGATCTCCGATCGGCGACCGGATCGGCGATCTCTTCGCTCCTCGGAGGTGGAAGCTTCGTCGATGTGGTTCTCCTCGGCCTCCCGACGCGATCCGCGGTTCTTCTAGGGTTTGCTCCCCCTTTTTGGTTGCGTCCGTGCCCTAATCGGCTGCTGGGGCAACTATTTGGGGATATTGCTCGCGATTAGGGGTGATTCGGCGCCGAATCTTAGTTTTCTTGTATTAACTTCCCCAAAATCGGTGAGCTCTTTGGTTTCTCTAGATCTGTTTGTTGATACTCTTTAGATGCGTTTAATACTCCTCTAATCGGGTTTATTATTTTGTGTTCTTGTTTCGGAATACAATTTTTGTTTATTTTTTTGGGGGTAAATCTCTTACATGGTAGGACTTGGTAGGGTTTTGTGCAGATGCTTTTAATTCTCCTCTATCGGCTTAAAATCTTTGTTTTCTTGTTTCAAAATCCCTTTTTTGTTGGTTTTTTTTGGGGGGGAAACATCATAAATATAGGGTTTTTTAGGGTTTTGTTAACATCAGGAGCAATCTCTTTATTTTGGCTATTTTGTTCTAATATTTTTTTGTTTTAGATGGAAGTGTTGACATTAGGGTTTTGTTTACTTTTGAAGTACTCCCTTTATTTTGGCTATTTACTTCTAATATTCTTCGTTTCATATGGAATTATTGCTGAATCTCATAGCAGTTCTGTTGGAATTAGTTTTTCGTTTCAACAGTAATGTAAAACCAAATATTCACAGTTGCTAAGCTTTTATCAGTAATCATGTGGTGGTAATATTGTATTTACTGTAATGTTAAAATTTATTTTTCAATCATTATCTGATCTATTACATGGCCAGACTGTCTTAATGGTGGATATTGCAGTGATGGACAACCCTACATTCGACATGGAGGTCGCGCAAGAGACGATATCTCTAAACAGTAACCAAGAACAGGCGGAGAAAAATGGAGAGGACCGAGAAGAAGAAGCAGATAAGGGAAAGGAGAGCGGAGAAAAATCAGAAAGAAAGGACAGGTTTGCGGCCGTTTTGAGCCGCGAGGAGGCGGACAAGAAACTAATGGAGAGTGTAGCACATAGCGAAGAAGAAGCTTACCGGTTGTACTGCGACTATGGACATCGCATGGGCTTTAGCGTTCGAAAGGGAAAGCAGTATTATTATATAGGGACTAAAAAAATCCGTACGAAAGATTATTATTGCTCAAAGGAAGGACATAGAGATGATGAGCAGCTTACGAAGGCAAATTATAATCGGCCCGATACTAGAACAGATTGCAAAGCCATGATTCGCTTTCAAGTCGATGATCAGGGGCAGTGGAAAGTGATTCGGTTGGTCTCCGATCATAACCATGAGTTGGCTAAACCAGAAGAAAGGCACTTGTTGAGATCTGCAAGGTCTTTGACGCCTGCAAAGGGGGGTGTGACAGATCCACTAGCAATAGTTGGAACCCAACATCTTAATGCTCTAGCCGATATAAATGAAGAAGGCGAGGGAGTTGATAATGCGGAATTTACTATGCGGGATTGCTACAATAATCTCAATGTGCATAGTATAAACCTTATTGAGGCGGGAGACGCCCAAAGCCTAGTGAACCTATTTAAGCGTAGGACCAATGAGGATGGCATGTTTTATTGGGATGTGCAAGTAGATCAGGAGGGTAGAATGACTAATTTTTTCTGGAGGGATGGTAGGAGCCGAATCGATTATGATTGTTTCGGCGATGCTGTGGTGTTCGATACGACATACCGCTCAAACAAATACGACCTAATATGTGCACCATTCATCGGGGTAAATCATCATTGGCAGAACGTCATGTTTGGTTGTGCATTTCTTTTAGATGAGACGACAACATCCTTTGTGTGGCTGTTTAAGACATTCTTGGAGTCAATGGGTGGACGGCCTCCTAAATCAATTATTACAAGTGGGGATCAGGAAATGGCAAAAGCTATCGAAGAGGTTTTCCCAGGCACACATCATTTCCTTTGTCATTGGCAGATTCAGAAGGATGCACCTTCTCATATGGGAACTCTTAATGCCTGTCGCCCTTTTCACAATATGTTCGCCAAATGTATGCAAGGGTGCGATTCAGAGATGGAGTTTGAGGATACATGGGGTGCTATGCTTCATGAGTATAATTTACACGATAATCTTTGGCTTAATAATCTCTATAGATTTAAGGAGAGATGGTGCACGGCTCTTAACAAGGACTTTTTTGATGCCGGGATTCGATCATCGAACCGGAGTGAGAGCACGAACGATGTATTCAACGAGATTGCTGATAAATCAACCACTCCGGCAAGGTTTGTTCTTGCGTTCGAGAAGTTGGTCAAGGATTGGCGTAAAAACGAGCTTGAAGAAGACTTCCGCTGCACACAAACTGTGCCTGCTCGTACTGTTAAGCATAGCGAGATGTTGAAGCATGCTGCAAATATTTACACCCGTAAATTCTACAGATTATTTGAGAGTGACTTTCTTGATGGATGCGGTGCAACATCATTCCAGGAAATTCCATTAGGTGGCACATTATATAGATTTGAGCTCATAATGCAAGGAAGGGGTTCCAGGGTCTACATAGTTTTACTCGACACTTCTACACTGGAAGTTACTTGTAGCTGCAAAAAGTTTGAGACGATGGGTCTACTATGTTCGCACGCCTTAAAAGCATTTAGCGTCAAGAATGTGGACAGAATTCCAGAAAGGTACATTTTAAAAAGGTGGACAAAAGATGTTAGGAGGGGGGTGTATAGATTTAAGCAAGATGAGTCATTGCCATTAGAATACACTGAATCTGAACGTACCTTTCGCAATCGCGCGATGCGTTTTGCTTATAATCTTGTTATGAAGAGCCAGGGGCACGAGGAATCAAGAAAGATATTTTGGGACATTCTTGAGAGTGGAGAGAAGGCATTGGAGAAATTCTTGGACAGCAAAAGTTTGCATTCACGTACTAAAGATAAAGGAGCGAGCGACGATGAGGACGATTCTAGTGATGGGCGTGAAGAAACTCATCCGATGTTCTATACTCCGCCGGTGACTCTTCTAGGAGTTCCTACCACCAAAGTAAAAGGACGGTACAAAAAAAGAAAGAAAAAATCATCCAAAGGAGAGCCGAGTTCTAGTGAGTTAACCATTCTTTTACTTATTTTTCCACCTTAATATATAGATACTTGACATATATACCCTATAATATCATCTATTTACCTATGTACCCCTTAAAAATCTGAATTTTCGTATATGCTATTTGGAAACGTTATATTGTATGTATTCTTACAAAACTATCCCTCTCTGGGAAGCTTGTTCTAATATGGAATATGAATTGGAGGACTACGGATGTCTAAATTTCACCGTTTTAGATACTTTTTCAGACCCATTGCCGATGCATTAAAAAAGGACAAATTTTAGCGGACGGTGCGGCTACAGAATAAGGTTTGATCCTCTTCATGGGGATTCCGTAAATATCCCATTCCAAAAATAGTTTTTGCAGAAAACTCACTACATATATGTATATTTTTATATGGAAATTCAGATTTTACAGGGGATGTACGTGTAAGCGGATGATTTTGAAGGAGTGTATATGTAAAAGCCACAAAATTATTTTTATAACAATTAGTTTTCTTATTTGCCAAGAAATCTATGATTCTGTGATGTAGGAAAAGCAAAACAAGCAGCAGGTTCCTCAAATTTCGTTGTCTTACCTGGTGGGACCCAACTTTATTCTGTGCAAGACACTCGGAATTATCAGCAAGTAGTTCGGCCGAATGCTCCAAATGTTCCTCCGCAGGTCTATTATCCGGTATAACAAACTCGAACTCATTTCTTGAATTATCCTAGTCCGTTTAGCATATATTTTTTGAATACGCACTGAAACTATCCACAATCTGCTGTAGGGATATCCTTCTGCTGGCATGCCGCCAGGTCAAGTTTATGTACGCCCAAATGTGCATCCAATGCCTCATTTCACATCTCAGGTATTTGATGAAGTTTTACTGGGTAAATTGTACACTACTAGGCCCTATACTTTTTTAAGTCAAGTTTCACTATGGGCTTCAACCTTTTCAGTTAGACATTTAACACCCAACCGTTTAGAACAACTTCACTTTAGTCCTTGCCTAGGAGAAAACATTATTGCCTGCACTGGTGCTTTCATACACCACGAGTCCGCCGGTCCTTCCATCAGTCTCATACTTTCAATCCAACCATTCAATTTCCTAGTAGAGAAAAGTCCTAAATGGGTTGTACGCATTGAAATATGAGATGGGATTGAGAACCGATGGATGTGTGGAGCACAGATGTTTGAATGCTCTTGCAGTAATTTCATCTCCAAATTTAGCGAGGACAAGGACTAGAGGGAATCACTTTTTAAAATTCGGAGTTGTGGAATGGTTAACTTAAAAGCTCGAGAACTGAAGGGAAACTTGCTTAAAGTTCGGGGGCCTAGTTGTGCAACTCAACCAAGTGTTATTTTCTTGAAATTTACTCAACTTAAGAGATGGGAAAACTGCCGATCTTGTTTAAAAGCAAGTCTCCAACAGGGGGAGTCCTACGATTTTGATTGATTCTATTGTTCATATATTCCAATAAAAAATTAACTTAACAAATCATGCCACCTATTATCCATACTTGTTAATCATGTCTAGTTCTGATAACTTATTTGGATTATTGTCGGTAGGAATCCTCGGTGCATGGTGGAAAGGTCCCTATTCCTCCAAATTATCGCACTGTAAAGAACACTTGAAGACTGTATGTAGGCAAGGTAGTTCTAACTATTTAGATTTTCTTTGTTGTGGAAGAAGAAGGGATGCTAAATGTCTTGTAAACTTCATAGGGGTGTGACTCTATTATCAAATTTTTGTTGTTTCACTCTGAACACCCATAGTAGGAGTTAGCTTGTTCTTATTTTTATTTTTCCTTTTGTTGTAGTAAAGAAACATAGCAACTCTAATATTCGACTGTGTTGATTTCTAGTGGAATGCAGTGGAAATTGCTTGTCAAATTTTATTGCCGGATGGGAGTGGATTAAGTAATCGTCTCTTTTCTTTGAAAGCAGTCCTGCTGTGTATAGATAGCAATTTAATTTTTAGCTGTTCTCCGCGCCTAGTCTTATCTCTAGGGTATTTGTACTTCCATTACCCTGTGACTTTGTTGCATTTAACTGTCCCATAATAATTGTTCTTTTATATTGAGTTTCACAGAAGGAAGAGAAGGTTCCAGCTTGCGAAGTTGCGTACTTCTCTCTCTTTGCGTAACGAAGTCCTTTGTTTTGCTCAGCGAATTCTTTCCTTTTTAACTGTTTGTTATTCCGACACAAATTTCAGGGACGAAGCTAGAATTCAATCTCCAGGATGCCCAAAATATATTTAAATAGAAACTTTAGTAATAAATAATAAACAAAGGTTTTCCTAATTAAAAATTTTTATTAAAAAATTATTAATTANTCCTAATTAAAAATTTTTATTAAAAAATTATTAAATAAAATTTTTAGAGTAGAGAAATATATTACAAAAGACTTTATAAACAAGAAGCTTTTAATATATTTTCACTCATAAAAAGAGTATACGATTAGGAGAAAGAAAGAGAGAGTTATATATATTGGCACCATATTATTAAGTAAATATTGAAAAATTAGGGGGGCTACGGCTATCCATGGTCTACAAAAAAAAAAAACTTTGAAGGACCATTGAGCAAATATTAAAAAGTTGAGGGGGGCCATGGCCACCTTGGGCCGCAGCATAGCTTCGTCCTTGGACACAATAGTATGGCCAATTTGCATAAAAAATTTATTAGTTTTGAGATTTTGCAAAAGTAGGTCATCATTTTGGATTTTGCAGATTCGATCTGAATTTTTAGAAAATTGATCAAAATATCTTTCTTTCTTTCTTTTTTTTCCTCTCGTTCTTTCTTTTATTCTCTTCGAAGAGGGCAATGGAGGCGAAGGCCGCCCGCCTTGCCTCTACCTCGCATGCCCTCGCCCGCACCCGCACACCCTTGCCCACGCTCGCGCACCCATCGCTCTTATCGTTTTCGACCCCGCCGAGGCTGCGCTCGCCGCCACCCTCTGAGCCACCCCACCTCATCTTCGCCCCATGCGCTCGCTCCCCCTGCCCTCCTCGCCTCCGATCTCACTGATCGTCTCGCGCCGCTTTGCGCAGCGACCCTTTTTTTTTTTTTCTCTCTCTGACCTTCCTCCATTGCCTCTGCAGCTCTCCACGATGGTAATGAGGACGACATCGCGTCTTTTTCCTCCGCCTTCGCCCTCCGTCTTCATTGCAGCAATTTTTTCACGCGCCAAACTCACTTCTAGGAACCCGCGTTCTCATCGCCACTGACGACGACGAAGAGGAAGCACTTTTCGGCGTCGAGAAGCTTGCCGGGAATGGAATGGGCATGCGGCCCACTATGCCCACCCGGGGCCGGCGACGAGCGAGGTGGAGACGGAGGAGAGCATGACAACCGGAGGCCGTGAGTGCGATCTCGGCGGGTTGGAAGCGAGAAGGGCGGGAAGTGCACAGAAGCATTTCTGGTGAAGCACTTTTGTTTACTTTTTTTTTAAAAAAAAAAACTAAAGGCCAAAAATTAGAGAATAAGAAAAAAAGAATTAGAGAAGAAGGAAGAAAAAGATAAAATTATATTATTTTAAAAAATGTTGCACTATTATAGATATAAACTGCACTCTTTAAAAAGAAAGTTATATTTTTTAAACGAAAATCACACTATTTGGGAGATAGTTATGTTGTTTCTCCTCCATAAGTGTATAACTATCTTCTAGAGAGTGTATTTTTATTTAAAGAGTGCAACTTTCATTTTAAAAGATGCAGTTTATATCTTAAAGAGTGCAACTTACGTCTATAATAGTACAACGTTATTTTAAAATAGTATAAATTCATCTTATTCTTCCTTTTAATCTAGTTATTCTTTCTTATTTTTTTCTCTCATTTTTTTTTTTCTTTCGTTCTTTTTTAATTCTCTCTGAAGAGGGCAGCTGGGGCGAAGGCAGCCTACCTCGCCTCCGCTCCGCACGCCTTCGCCCGCGCACCCCCCGCCTTCCACGCCTCTGACCCCGTCGAGGCCATGCTCGCTACTACCATTTGGGACGCTGCCCTCGTTATCATTGCAAAGGGCCACATAAGCAATAGAGGAGTGGTCGGAGAGTAAAAAACAAAGAGGGTCGAAACACGGTCTCGACGGGGCGCGAGATGAGGAGACAGGAGGTGAGCGGGCGCGAGGACGGCGCGTGGGGCGGAGGCGAGGTGGGGTGTCCTAGAGTGCAGGGGGTGCGCGGGCAAGGGCAAAGGCGAGGGCACGCGGGATGGAGGCGAGGCGGGCCGCCTCCGCCCTTGTCGCCATCTTCAGAGAGAATAAAAAAAAAAAAAAAAAGAGAAAAAGAA
>NC_033640.1:6374203-6432938 GCF_001540865.1 Ananas comosus
AAAAGAGAGAGATGAAATTTACTCAACACTTAAGAGATTGAATACTGCCGATCTTGTTTAAAGCAAGTCTCCAACAGGGGAGTCCTACGATTTTGATTGATTCTATTGTTCATATATTCCAATAAAAAATTAAACTTAACAAATCATGCCACCTATTATCCATACCTTGTTAATCATGTCTAGTTCTGGATAAACTTATTTGATTATTCGGTAGGAATCCTCGTGCATGGTGGAAAGGTCCCTATTCCCCAAATTATCGCCTGTAAAGAAACACTTGAAACTGTATGTAGCAAGGTATTCTAACTATTTAGATTTTCTTTGTTGTGGAAGAAGAGAGGATGCTAAATGTCTTGTAAACTCATAGGGGTGTGACTCTATTATCAAATTTTTTGTTTCACTCTGACACCCATAGTAGGGTTAGCTTGTTCTTATTTTTATTTTTCCTTTGTTGTATAAAGAAACATAGCAACTTCTAATATTCGACTGTGTTGATTTCTATAGTGGAATGCAAGTGGAAATTGCTTGTCAAATTTTATTGCCGGATGGGAGTGGATTAAGTAATCGTCTCTTTTCTTGAAAGCAGTCCTGCTGTGTATAGATAGCAATTTAATTTTTAAGCTGTTCTCGCGCGCCTAGTCTATTCTAGGGTATTTGTACTTCCATTACCCTGTGCTTTGTTGCATTTAACTGTCCCATAATGATTGTTCTTTATATTGAGTTTCACAGAAGAAAGAGAAGGTTCCAGCTTGCGAAGTGCGTACTCTCGTCTTTGCGTAACGAAGTCCTTGTTTTGCGCAGCGAATTCTTTCCTTTTTAACTGTTTGTTATTCCGACGCAATCAGGGACGAAGCTAGAATTCAATCTCGAGGTGCCCAAAATATATTTAAATAGAAACTTTAGTAATAAATAATAAACAAAAGTTTTCCTAATTAAAAATTTTTTTTAAAAAATTATTAATTAAAAAATAATGTAAAAGTATGAACTTTATTTTTTTTTATATTTTGATGTTTAACTTATAATTATTTTATTTATATTATTATATTAAAATAACTTAGAAATTTTAGCTAAATCTAACACTAATTTTTTGTTTTTAGTAAATAAATTAACATAGCTATTAAATTTAGTACAATTTTTGATTTAGTCAAATAAAAAAGCTCACTTAAGATAAATAAAAAATTTAAAATTATTAAATAAATTTTTAGAGTAGAGAAATATATTACAAAGACTTTATAAACAAGAAGCTTTTAATATATTTTCACTCATAAAAAGAGTATTAGATTAGGAGAAAGAAAGAGAGAAGTTATATATATTGGACCATATTATTAAGTAAATATTGAAAAATTACGGGGCGAAGGCTATCCATGGTCTATCAAAAAAAAAAAATCTTTGAAGGACCATTGAGCAATATATTAAAAAGTTGAGGGGGCCATGGCCACCTTGGGCCTCCGCATAGCTTCGTCCTGGACACAATAGTAGTGCCAATTTGCATAAAAAATTTATTAGTTTTGAGATTTTCAAAAGTAGGCCATCTATTTTGGATTTTGCAGAATCGATCTGAATTTTTCGAAAATTGATTAAAATATCTTTCTTTCTTTTTTTCTTTTTTCCTCCGTTCTTCTTTTATCTCTTTCGAAGAGGGCGGTGATGGCGAAGGCCGCCCGCCTCGCTCTATCTCGCACGCCCTCGCCCCGGCACCCGCACACCCTTGCCCAGCTCGCGCCACCCATCGCTCTTATCATTTTCGACTCCGCCAAGGCTGCGCTCGCCGCCACCCTCTGAGCCACCCACCTCATCTTCGCCCCATGCGCTCGCCCCCTGCCCCTCCTCGCCTCCGATCTCACTGAGGTCCGTGCGCTGCGCCGCGACCTCTTTTTTTTTTTTTTTTTTTTCTCTCTGACCTTCCTCCATTGCCCCCTGCAGCCCTCCACGATGGTAACGAGGACGCATCGCGTCTTTTTCCTCCACCTTCCCCTCCGTCTTCATTGCAGCAAATTTTTACGCGCCAAATCACTTCTAGAACCGTTTCATCGCCATCTGACGCGACGACGAAGAGGAAGCACTTTTCGGCGTCGAGAAGCTTGCCGGAATGGAATGGGCATGCGGCCCACTATGCCCACCCGGGCGCTGACTGACGAGGTGGAGACGGAGGAGAGCATGACAACCGGAGCCGTGAGTGCGATCCGGCGGGTTGGAAGCGAGAAAGGCCGGGAGCACAGAAGCATTTCTGGTGAAGCACTTTTGTTTACTTTTTTTTAAAAAAAAAAACTAAAGGCCAAAATTAGAGAATAAGAAAGAAGAATTAGAGAAGAAGGAAGAAAAGATAAATTGTATTATTTTAAAAAATGTTGCACTATTATAGATATAAACTGCACTCTTTAAAAAGAAAGTTGATATTTTTTAAACGAAAATCACACTATTTGGGAGATAGTTATGTTGTTCTCCTCCATAAGTGTATACTATCTTCTAGAGAGTGTATTTTTATTTAAAGAGTGCAACTTTCATTTAAAGGATGCCAGTTTATATCTTAAAAAGTGCAAACTTAACGTCTATAATATACAACGTTATTTTAAAATAGTATAAATCCATCTTATTCTTCCTTTAATCTAGTTATTCTTTCTTATTTTTTTCTCTCATTTTTTTTTTCTTTCCGTTCTTTTTTAATTCTCTCCAAGAGGGCAGCTGGGGCGAGGCAGCCTACCTTCGCCTCCGCTCCGCACAGCCTTCGCCCGCGCACACCCCCGCTTCCACGCCTCTGACCCGTCGAGGCCATCTCGCTACTACCATTTGGGACGCTGCCCTCTATTATCGTTGCCAAAGGGCCACATAAGCAATAGAGAGTGGTCGGAGAGAAAAAAACAAAGAGGGTCGCACACGTCTCGACTGGGGCCGGAGATGAGAGACAGGAGGTGAGCGGGCGCGAGGACGGCGCGTGGGGCGGAGGCGAGGGGGGTGTCCTAGAGTGCAGGGGGCGGCGGGCAAGGGCAAAGGACGAGGCACGCGGGGTGGAGGCGAGGCGGGCCGCCTCCGCCCTTGTCGCCATCCTCATGAGAGAAATAAAATAAAAAAAAAAAAAAACGAGAGAAAAAAAGGGACAAAAAAAGAAGAAGAAGAAATAGAGAAAAAGGAAGAAGAATATGAAGTTGCACTGTTTTAGAAGAATGTTGCACTGTTATAAACGTAAGTTGCACCCTTTGAGATGTAACTGCATCTTTTAAGATGAATGTTACACTTTTTAAACGAAAATTTCACTCTTTGGAGATAGTTACACTATTTCTCCTCCTTAAGAAAGCAAAAGGAAACGAGGAGGAGGAGAAACAATATAACTATCTCCCAAAGAGTCATTTAAAGAGTGTAACTTTCATCTTAAAGTGTGCAGTTTACATATCAAAGAGTACAACGTTCTTCTAAAATAGTACAATTTTTTATCTTCTTCTCTAGTTCTTCTTTCTTATTCTCTAATTTTTGGCCTTTAGTTTTATTTTTTTAAGCAAACAAAAGTGCTTGACCATAGCTCCTTATCGCCTCGGACCCCGTCAAGACTGCACTCGCGGCCTCCCGTCGTCGCACTCTCCTTCGTCTCCACCTCGCTCGTCACCGGATCCGGGTGGGTGCGGTGGGCCGCGTGCCCCCTCCCTCTCCGGCGAGCTTCTCGGCGCCGAGAAGCACTTCCTCTTCATCGTCGGCGGCGGTGGTAAGGACGCGGGTTTTCAGAAGTGGGTTTGCTGGGTGAAAAATCTATTGCAGTGGAGATGGAGGGCGAAGGCAGAGGAAGAGGATGCGGTGTCGTTCTCGTTATCATATGGAGAGGAGGGCCGCAGAGACTGTGAAGGAGGGTCGGAGAGAAAAAAAAAAAAAAGAGGGCGGGGTTGGAGGCGAGAAGGGTGGGGGATGAGTGGGCGCGAGTGAGTGTGCAAAAGGCGGAGGCGAGGCAGGACGTCCCGGAGGACGGTGGCGAGCGCAGCCCCGACGGGGTCGTAGGCAAGGAGGATGGGGGGGGGAGGGGTGCACAAGCGCGGGCGTGGGTCCGCAGGTGTGGGCGAGGGCGAGGGTGAGGGCGAGGGCCCGCAGGGTAGAGACGAGGTGGGCCGTCTTTGGCCCTTTGCCTTCGCCGCTCTCTTCGAAGAGAATAAAAAAAAGACGAGAGAAAAAAAGAGAGAGAGAAAAGAATAAGGGTATTTTGGTTAGTTGACGGAAAATCCGGACTGAATTTGCAAAATCGAAAAAGATGGCCCGGTTTTGCAAAAGCTTAAAACTTGTGTATTTTTTATGCAAATTGGCCTAATAGTATTGTATATATTGCACCAATAGTCTCCAAAAATTTGGCAAGTTTCAGTTGGTCTTCAAATTCAAATCCAATATTTGACATTTTTGATATTTTAAACTTTAGAAAATATTTCACTAGAATTGTTGCCTTTGTTTTATATAATATTGACCACACCCGGTGCACTTGTACATTGGACCTCGTCTTATCTTTTATAATTATATATTTGGAAGTCAAACTATTGTATGGAAACACCGGCAAAGTTTAAAAGTCATGCGTGTCATTTTCTTTTCAAAAAAAGTAGTCATCCTATTGAATGCCGCATTTGCCATGGTTTATGCTTACAAAAAATATTTTACAAGCTTGCGTACATGGTCACATTTAATTAGTAGAAAGACATCAACCACGTTGTGGTTTACAAGACCAATAATAATATTCAACCATTAAATTTCAAATCTTTAATAAAATAATATAGAATTTGTTCATCATCAGTGGAGTATTTTTCATTCGAAATTTATAGTTGCGACAATTATCACTGTAAATGATATTCTGTTGTAAATGGATAGAGGTAAAATTAATTCAAGATGTGCTTCATTATATTTCGAAATAGATACAAAATCCAATCATATAAGAAAAGATCAAAACAGTAGTCAAATAATTAATTAAACTGAACATTTGTGTTTCATTACCCATTCTAGTAACTAAAACATCTTCTGGTTTTCGAGTTGGAAACTATGTTGATCATCTAATTAGCAAAAAATAATTTCAAGAGTTCTACAATCTCCTTAAATTTGAATTTTTGCAAGTTGGGCCTCTTTTGTGAAGCAAACTTGGGGATCAATTGAATAGATACAAAATCCAATCATATAAGAAAAGATCAAAACAGTAGTCAAATAATTAATTAAACTGAACACTTTTTTTTCATTACCCATTCTAGTAACTAAAACATCTTCTGGTTTTCGAGTTGGAAACTATGTTGATCATCTAATTAGCAAAAAATAATTTCAAGAGTTCTACAATCTCCTTAAATTTGAATTTTTGCAAGTTGGGCCTCTTTTGTGAAGCAAACTTGGGGATCAATTGCATAATTACTGCACATTTAATCCAATCCCAAAAACAAAAACTAATGAAAAAAAAGAAAAAAAAGGGAGAGAATACAGATGTGCTATATATTAATAGAAAATTATCCTACAAAATATTTGGAATGCTTAAAAAAGTGCAGTTTTTTTTAAGTATAATTAAACCTCAAATGTTAAACCTAACTATCACCCAAAATGTTATAACTGGATTAAAAAATTTAGTTCTATTTTCTTCTCATATATTGAACTATTCCAAATTCTACGGGTGTCACAAAAAAATTTAAAATTTAAATTTTAAAATTTAAGTTTCCAATTATAAACATAGATTTTAAATTTTAATTTTAAAAATTTTAAATTTAGCTTTGATTTCAAATTTAAATTTTAAATATCAAATTTCAAAACTTAAATTTAGATTTTAAATCTCAAATTTTAAAATTTGAATTTTGAATATAAAATTTTAAATTTTAAATTTCAAATTTCAAATTTCAAAACTTAAATTTAGATTTTAAGCCTCAAATTTTAAATTTCAAATTTTGTATATCAATTTCAAATTTCAACTTTTAAATTTTAAATTTCAAATTTCAAATTTCAAAATTTTAATTGTAAATTTTATATTTCAAAATTTTTATTTTTTATATCAAAATTTTGAAATTTAAACTTTAAAATTTAAAGTCCAAATTTTAAATTTAAATTTCAAATTATAAATTATAAATTTTAAAATTTAATTATTAAAATCTTGTGAAATTATATACTATATATCTAAATAATTTAAAAATAAGAGATAATTGCTTATATACCTCTCAAAACTTTTGAAATATTTAAAATACCCTGTTTTTTTTTCTTTTAAAATATACCCTTGTATATTTTTTCGTTATTCAAAAATACTTACGCTGTTAGTAGTCGTTAAGTTATCTCAGATTTAATCTGTTTTAAATTTCTATCAAGTTAAGAAAAAGTTAAAATACGTCTTTTACCCCAGGCTTAAAAGCAAATAAGAAAGGAAAAACTTCTAAAACCCCTCATGTGGTTTCACACTTTTTTATTTTAGTACCTTGTGGTTTAAAGTGTATCAAGTTAGTACTCTGTGATTTCGCACTTTCTCACTTTAGTATTCTGTGGTTTAAAGTGTATCAAGTTAATACTCTTTGGTTTTATTTTTGTATCAAGTTAGTACCATGTGGTTTTATTTTTGTATCAAGTTAGTACCGTGTGATTTTATTTTTCTCTTAATGAAATATTAAACAACAGGGTACTAAAGTGAGAAAGTGCGAAACCACGGGGTACTAACTTGATACACTTTAAACCACAGAATACTAAAGTGAGAAAGTGCGAAACCACGGGATACTAACTTCACTTTAAACTATACTATACTAAAGTGAGAAAGAGTGAAACCACAATAGGGGTATTTGAAGGTTTTCCAATAAAAAAAGTTGGTGATGATAAAAAAGTATATTTAAAAGAAAAAAAAATCAAAATGTTTTTTTCTGCCTCTAACTTAAGGGCACATAAAAAAAAATTGGTGACAATAAAAAATAAATTTGATAGGACAAAATAGTAATTTTATAAAAATAATATTTATTTTTAACAATTCAATACCAAAACCTGACTTCAAGTTATATTTGAAAAAACATCGAACGTTAAAAAAATATTTTAAATATTATCCTGCTAAAAGGGACAAATAAAAAGGTTGAAAAAATATTTTTAATATTATCCTCTAAAAGGGACAAATAAAAAGATTGAAAACCTTTCGTCAATATAAAAACAATTGCTCCTAAAAATAAAGCCATCACATCTTTAGAGTAACAGAATTCCTGTTACATCCGGACTTTATTTTGAGAGTTTCAGAATTTTCTATTATGTCCAGACCAAAACCATATAATATTAACTTCATAAAATTTTATAACTACCCATTCAAACTGGACCTAAAAGAGCTTTTACATAATGTACTGTTTACAACAAATTTTACACGAGCTTACACCAATCCCGTTTGAATGTTTGAGAGATTAGTTGCCATTCTCTCTACTCTCACATCACAAATAGGAATAACCAAAACACAGAAGAGCAATCAACATGTATATATATATATTTATATCCACAAAAGAGCTTCTCATGCTAAGCTCTCCCTCAACAAAGTGGACCTTCAAACCCTCAGAAGAAGAGATACAGCACAAGGGAGATTTACAAGAAGTGAATCTGAGCATTGCATTTACCCACATCCACTTCTATTCCCTCTACGAAGTCACCATGACCACATTACAGGAGTGGCGGCAGCGGTGGGGTTCGGCCCGAACTGCGGATTCATGCAATGCTGCTGTTGTTGCTGCTGCCACTGACTGTTGAATCCCCCATCTCCACTCCCTTCGCTCATTCTGTTATCGGGATTTTGCTCTCTCTCCCCTCCTTCGACTTCCATGGAAGCACTTTCAGCCTCTTCAGCCTCCATCGGCTCCTCCACTGCTACTTCCCTCCTAAGCTCAGTTCCGTGAATCCAATTAGTGGCTGCCTCTCTCCCAACCCAGGGAACAACAGCTAGGCAGTTATTGCTCCCTTCACCTGGCTCCTCGTCCAACATGTGGTTTCCCCTTCTGTGGAAAACTTGACCTGGAATGTTTCAAAAACAGTTATTCGAGTTTAAATCATAATAATATAATATAATATACATCAAACTGAAGAATATTTCACCGACAGCAAGACCACTGCACTGTATAAAAAAGCATGTAATTTCCTTTTTCTTCATTTTTTTTTTTTTATCTGTCACAATTCCTCAAATTTCTCTCTCTGGGTCTTATGTCTCTTGTATTAATCTTTCATACTGGTGTTCTCATTCCCCATACTTAGAATCTTTCCTTTCTCCATGTAATTAGAACTACGTACAATAACTCTAACCTCCTTGAATTATGGATCATAAGTACCTCTCCCTTCACTAACTTCTTGTGTAGCCACCACTACATGGGAGTAATTCTGGAGAGTACTATAATGAAGTTGCATTCCAAACAGATTACCAATTTTACGATCCTCAAGCTTACCGCACATGAGAAGATATTCATAAATCATGGATTCAATGGTAGACTTACTCTTGAGGCCGTGGAGGAAATCCGAGCTCACTCGGAAAGAGACATTTGATCCCCCAGGGCCAAAGAGAAGTTGGCCCTCAACTGGCTTGTAAAGAACAAGAGCTCTCTCCTCATTCGAAGGGAGGGTAGGAAGAGTTGGCGGCCCGTCTTCCACCGCTGGCCCTGATCCAATAACCATGGCGGGCACGCTGGCTTCCTCCTTCGTTAGTTGTGGCTGTTGTTCGATGTCCAAAGGAACTGCAAGGTCCTCCCCTTCAATGATTGGTGGCAACTCTGCATCCTTCAGAAAATTGAATTAGAATTAGGAAGAGAAAATAACATAACATCCGCGGCGAGTCCAATAATGAAATATAACGACTGTTAAGCTGCTTGCGAGAGAGAAATCAATTCTGCAAAGAGGCTATGCCATGAAAAAAAAAATTAGCAGAGAAAAAAAGAGAGGTGTGAACCAAGCTCAGATACCATGTTAGAGGGTTCGGACAAATTCAGAAACAAAATTTACCGAGCAGAGGAACCCTTAACCATTGTATATAAATGCCAGGTCCGATTTGGGACTAACATGCATTCTTAACAAAATCAAAGCAACATAAAGTAAACCCAAACTTGCTTCTGATTAGGGCCTATTTGTTTTCAACATAAGTAGATTTTGGGTTGAAGTGGACTTGAAGTTGAACTAGAGTTCAGGTGATAATTATTTCACCTCCGCTGTTTGTTTTTATAACTGTGGAAGTGAAGTTCTGCCAATTCATTGTTTGTTTGGTAAGAAGTGAATGACGTAAAAGCGCGGTTTCCCACTCTCTGCTTGTTTCACCGAAAAATTGTTTAATCCCTACACCCATGTTAAACTTAACTCCTACATGACATTGTTGCCTCTTATATAACTTAACAAATAATAAATTATAATATAATAAATACAAAATAATATAATTGTATTTCTGTATAATTATAAAATAAAATTTAAAATAATTATATTAAATTTTTTGGCATATAATTATAAACTTCAACAATAAAATTCTAAAGTTAAAGAGAGAGGGGGGAGGTGGAGATGGGAGGGGAGAGGAGAAATAGAGAGAGAATAACCCTAACAACAATTGCCATAATTAAGTTTTCTAATTATGTTTTATGGTTCTTTTTTCTTAGTCACTTCAGTTCACAGTAATTGACTCAGTTCACCCCATCCAGTGTTTTATGGATGAACTTCACATTCGACCATACTAATATTACGGCGAACCAAACAGCGAAAGTGATCGATTCTCGCCGAAAATCACTTCCCCCATCACTTACAATGAAACAAACAAGCCTTAAACGAAAAAGCCTCATACTAAAATATATATATAGTTCAATTAGCACTAAAATCTGCTATAAAACAAAAATTTTATTTTTTTTCTCCTCTGAACAATTGGGAACGTTGTTTTTCACAATAACTGATTCAAATTGCTCAGATGAAGACGAACGAATCATAAAAAAAAGAAAAAGCATCAAAATAAGCTCACTTCACACGTAAAAACAGCAGAAAAAATTATGATCCAAGAATTAATTAACCTCAAAGAAAAGAGTGTGCTGTGTGCTCACCAATCTCCTAATCTTTCTCGCGGGAGAGGAGAGCGAGAACTCGGAGAACTCGTCGAACACCTCCTCCAAGTCCTTCCTCTTCATCTTTCCCTCCATGAACCCAACCATCTCCCAACCCTAACCCTAACCCTAACCCTAATCCTAGTCCCAATCAAAAGCGCACACCAATCCAAACCCCTAATTACCCGAAATCATCCAATCACTCCAATCCCAAAAATCTATCCACCTCCTCTAAGGGTTTCTGCTCTCTCTCTCTCTCTCTCTCTCTCTCTCTCTCCCTCTACACGCTCTCTCTACTCTCTCTCTCTCTAGAGGGGGTTTGGAGACCCAGTGAGGAGAAGGGAAGGAAAAGAGAAGATACGGGAGGACGACGTGTCGTACGCTCTCTGGATTTCTCCAGAACAACCTCGGCGCTCACTCGCCGAATTTTTATTTTTGTTTAAAAAATATCATTAATTAATTTTTTTTATTTGGGGATTAAATTGCAACCAGTTAAGAACTGGGGAGGTACTGTGGTGAGTTATTTTAAAATTCAATTTTTAAAATTAATTATAAAATTTTATTTTATAGAATTTTCACATCCGTAATCTGTTATAAATAACATAATTTTAAAATTAATTATAAAAATTAATTTTAGAAAAATTATGAAATACTACAAACAAATTACGAAATAATTTTAAATAAATACAGCTATCTCCCCCAATATAAAAAATATAAGGAGCTCTCTCAACAATAAACTATTTTGAAATAGTTCTTCAACTTTATTAAATATTTTCTCATCTTGTTCTCTTTTGTTTGCTTTGATATTACTAATTTTGCAAGGTTATTTATGATATTTTTAATCTTTTTAGGAATACAAATAAAATTATCCGATGCTAATTATTTATAAATGATGCATTGAGCACATCCAAAATTTTTAGTAGGTATGGTAGTCCGAAATGAGAAAAGAAATCTTTACTTGCATCTGGTGTGTAGTAATATTTTAGTTAGTATATTTTATATGATTCTCGTAACTTTCGTAAAATATAAAATTAACTTAAACTCAATCAATCTTTTTTTTTTAATTTTTTAACGTACAATTTATGTCTGAATTCTCAATATTATAAAATTAAAATTTACATTTAATACCAACAGTCTAAACTATTTATGTCAGAACCCGCGACCCGCCTATTTGGTCAGTTCGGGCATGCTAACAGACCGCCGAACAGACAGAGTCTCCCCTATACGTTCAAGGCGTCACAATCCATACAATACGCGAGGTTCCAACCGGAAACAATATTTAAACACAGATTGCATAAGGAAGGTATCAAATATAAAAAACAACTATGCTATTGCAAGCATTCACATACATACATTTATACATATTACATTTTCCGATTACATTCAACTTCCAAATGAAATCATTGATCTCAAATCATTACAAGTTTGTTCTTTCTATTTCCACCCCTAAGTTAGATTACTTCGGTGTACCGCTATCTTTGGTCACAACGGTAGGGCGCTATTTACCAAGCTACGCCCTTTCCTCGCGCCGTCATGCCGCCCGCGTGTAAACCTGAAATCACCCAAAACAACGTGGGGTGAGAACTATATCCATAGTTTACAGTGGGTACGGCCACCCAAGGGAGAAGCTTAACCCACCAGGTCCATAGGAGGCACTGCTCATGTTAGTCCAACAGATATCCACAAATATTTATGCAAGCAATAAATAAATGCGTACGCCTCAAGACATGCAATATGCAAATGCAAATCATACAATCAACTAAGTAGATCATCCGATATTACTTTTTATCTCGCTATCCATAGATCATATCCAACTAGCTTCCAAAGTTTCTACTACCTTAGATCCAAGCCATTTACCAATTGTTCTTAAGGTTTCATCTACTATAACCAAACTATCCACCCGACTCAGTCTCGAGTCAATCCTACGCGAAGTACCGCGCACTCTGCTGCATCCACAGCCTAATCATTTACCTTTTTGTAACCAAATATTTTCGGCTTACCCGAAGGTTAAACCCCGACTTACAAGCCAATCTCGCATCGTAAGGAGCATCCACTACACTCACCCAAGAGCGTCTGCAGGACAACTACGTCTGCCCCTACCTGAAGTACTCCGGAGACCAAGCTTGGGTGGAGTGACCACCGCCAAGCAAAACAGGCATAATGTGAGCATGATCCAATCCTCCAAGCCAAGGATACCCTACTAACTAGTGGTAACCAAATCCGGGAAAATACCAATCCCAATACTCATATCTTGAGTGATCACATTGTCTCTAGCTAATCCTACAATGTCACAATGTCTCTAGCTAATGCCACAATGTCACAATGTCTCTAGCTAATGCCACAATGTCACAATGTCTCTAGTTAATGCCACAATGTCACAATGTCTCTAGCTAATGCCATAAGTTCTCAATGTCTCTAGCTAATGCCATAAGTTCTCAATGTCTCTAGCTAATGCCATAAGTTCTCATTTCATGTCAATATAGAGTTTTCTTGTTCACAATCCAATTCTCATGCTCTTAGCCACTAGGTATCTTTTCATGCTTCCACATATACCATAAGAGAATGCAAGAATTGAATTAACCAACAACTACTCTACAATGCATAAATGCCATACTATATCAACTTGCATATTCTTCATAATGCCAACATGTACATTTCATTTAACACATCCTCACGATGCCAACATTCATATACCATCTAGTATGTTCTCATCATGTCAACATACACAATTCATCTAGCATAATCTCATAATGTCAACATTCTTTATACCATCCAGCATATTCTAATAATGTCAACATACATATACTTTGTCATTCAAGGGTAGTCAATACATAACATCTCATGCAATTACATGGCATCCATCTATACATTCATTTATGTAATTAACTGCCACTATGTGAATCAATGACAAACCGCTTCACTTTGGCATGGAAGTGACATAATCACTTCGGTGAAGAACAACCCACCTCGTAACGCTCTCCAATTGCTTGTAGTCACTTGCAATCGGGCTCCCACGGCACACGCTATCCTGTTCGGCTCGATCTCGCAATTGATCACCGAGCGCCCGTCAATCCACAACCTAGGGTCGTCAGGGATCCCTCTCTAACCTCCAATTAGAGAAACATATGGTTAATTTAGAACAAAACCCTCCAAATCTCAAAACCCCCAATTCTAACCCTAGCCTCTACACATGCTTCAAATACCCCAAAATTCATGGAGAAAACATGCATAGAGTACACTAGGGACTACTAGAATGCTACTCATGAAGGGTTTAATCAAATCCTAAACACTTACCAAAATGCGAATGCCGAGTCGAAAGCACGCCGCTCCACCGGGCACACGAGGACTCGATCCATTGCTCCTAACGCATTCCCAAGCACCTTCTTCACCAAGCCTCCAATTTTGGAAGAGAGATCCAAAGAGAGGAGGGAGAAATCTAGAGAGAGAGAGAGCTTCTCTCTCTACCTCCATAGGTGTGTGTGTGGTGCTTTGAGCTGAGGGAGGAAGAAAAAGTGGTGTAGCCCGTTTTTAAAAGCGATCCCCCATAATTTACCAAACTGCCCCTGCTCAAAATAGGAAATTTTTGGGCTCGGGGTCCGAACCTTAGCTAGAGGGTCCGGACCCCGTAGGTCCCTCCAGCCTAGAATTTCAGGACTTAGCTAAATTTTCATCAATTTCAGCCTTTGGTCCGTTTTCGCTCGTTTTCGCTCGTTGGGTCTCCGATTCATCTCAAATCGCACCGAGACCCCCAAAACACGTTTTCGAGCGCGTTTAAACCATCTTTTCATCCACGCTTTACCGGATTTCAGCCAACGTTCAATCATAGCTCTTGGAATTTCGTTTTCGTGCGAACGCGTACTGAAACACCCGAATGCTCCCGAACTTCACCGGAACTGCTCTAATAGCTTTTCGAGCAAGTTCCCACCAAAACTTCATAACCGTAGAAGTTCGGTACAATACAATTTAACAATTATTTACATATTTTAAATTTTATAATAAAAAATACCAAAGTAGATTGAAAATTTTAAAAAAATTATAAACTTTTTCTATCATTCCCCCATTTTTCGGCGAACTCATGTCGTGCGGCCATCCTAACGGTTTCTTCCTCCATTTTCGGTTGGAGTTGTAAAGCTGCGATGCATCGCCCTATCCGCGCATACTCCCTACACGAAGCCAGAAGCGAGTAAATTGTACTTTTTTTTTCTTTAATTTGAATGCATTTTGTCATTTGAGTTGATTAAGAAGTCATTGCTTTATTTGAACTCATTGTTCACATAATTTGGAAGGACCTGAGAGCGAGAGAGATAGGAGAGCGCGAGAGCGAGAGAGAGGCGAGGGCGCGATAGAGAGTGAGAGCGAGCTTTGCTGTGGGAGAAACAGAGAGAGTGTGAGAGGTGCGAAAGAGAGAGGGTTAGTAGGGTTTGCTTTTGCGCATAAAAATGGGAGTGAGCTTATAACCCACGGTAGTAGAGATTAAATATCAGCCGTTGGATCTTTATGGTGTAGGATATACTCCCACCCAGGGTGTCCAGGTAGACTTTCTCCTATCGAGCTATGCTACTGGTACAACCCCTCTAAACCCTAAAGCTAAACCCTAAACCCCATGTGGGTTGTACATCCTACAACTTTTCGATCTAAAGGCTGAAATTAATTTGATTTAGGAAAAAAGATAAAAAGTGTTAAGTTCACTCCTCTTTTTTGTCCCTCATGCTTTCCCTCTTTGTTTTTTGTCCCTCAAACTTTCCCTCTTTGCTGCTTCTGTGGCCTGTGAGCGAGAGAGAGAGAGGCCTGCGAGAGAGAGAGAGAGAGAGAGGAAACGAGAGCGAGAGAGAGGCAAGGGGGCGAGAGAGAGCGAGAGCGAGCTGTGCGGTGCGAGAAACAGAGAGAGAGCGAGAGACAGAGAAAGAGAGCACGAAGCCGGATTCTAAGAAGAAACTGGATTCTACCAGCTCCCTCCTCTTTTCTCCGACTCTACTTTCTCTCTCATTCTCTTCTTCCATCATTCTCCCATTTTTCGGCGAACTCATGTCGTGTGGCCATCCTGACGGTCTCTTCCTCCATTTTTGGCTGGAGTTGTAAAGTTGCGATATTTAGCCCAATCAGCATTCACGCCCCACACGAAACCAGCCGTGAGTAAATTGTAATTTTTTCTTTAATTTGAACACATTTTGTCATTTGAGCTAATTAAGAAGTCTTTGCTTCATTTGAACACATTGATTCACTTAATTTGGAGGGACCTATGAGCAAGAGAGAGAGAGGAGAGCGCTAGAGCGAGAGAGAGGCGAGGGCGCGATAGAGGGCGAGAGCGAGCTGTGCTGTGTGAGAAACAGAGAGAGTGCGAGAGGTGCGAGAGAGAGAGGGTTGGTAGGGTTTGCTTTTGCACATAAAAAATGGGAGTGGGCTTATAACCCACTGTAGTAGAGATTAAATATCAGCCGTTGGATCTTTATGGTGTAGGATATACTCTCACTCAAGGGTGTCGAGGTAGATTTTCTCCTATTGAGCTATGCTACTGGGACAACGCTATGTGGGTTGTACATCCTACAACTTTTAGATATAAAGGCTGAAATTAATTTGATTTAGAAAAAAAGATAAAAAGTGTTAAGTTCACTCCCCTTTTTTGTCTCTCACACTTTCCCTCTTTGTTTTTTGTTCTTCACACTTTCCCTCTTTGTTGCTTCTGTGGCCTGCGAGCGAGAGAGGGAAAGGCCTGCAAGCGAGAGAGAGAGAGAGAGGAGAGCGCGAGCAAGAGAGAGGCTAGGGCGCGAGAGGGAGCGAGAGCGAGGTGTGCTGTGCGAAAAACAGAGAGAGAGAGCGAGAGACAAAGAAAGAGAGCACGAAGCTGGATTCTACCAAGAAACTGGATTCGACTAGCTCTCTCCTCTTTTCTCTGACTCTACTTTCTCTCTCTTTCTCTTCTTCTATTATTTTCCTATTTTTCGACGACCTTATGTCGTGCGGCCATCCTGACGTTCTCTTCCATCATTTTCGGCGGGAGTTGTAAAGCTGCGATGCGTAGCCCTATCCACGTGTACGCCCCAACATGAAACCAGCAGTATGTAAATAATAGTTTTTTCCTGTAATTTGAACGCATTTTGTAATTTGAGTTAATTAAGAAGTCATTTGAGCTAATTAAGAAGTCATTGCTTCATTTGAACTCATTGTTTACTTAATTTGGAGGGACCTGCGAGCGAGAGAGAGAGGAGAGCGCGAGAGCGAGAGAGAGGCGAGGGCACGATAGAGGGCGAGAGTGAGCTGTGCTATGCGAGAAACAGAGAGAGTGCGAGAGGTGCGAGAGAGAGAGGGTTAGTAGGGTTTGCTTTTGCACATAAAAAATGGGAGTGGGCTTATAACTCACTGTAGTAGAGATTAAATATCAGCCGTTGGATCTTTATAGTGTAGGATATACTCCCACCCAAGGGTGTTCAGGTAGACTTTCTCCTATCGAGCTATGCTATTGGGACAACCCCATGTGGGTAGTACATCCTACAACTTTTAGATATAAAGGTTGAAATTAATTTGATTTAGAAAAAAGATAAAAAGTGTTAAGTTCACTCCCCTTTTTTGTCCCTCACACTTTCTCTCTTTGTTTTTTGTCCCTCACAGTTTCCCTCTTTGTTGCTTTTGTGGCCTGAGAGCGAGAGAGAGAAAGCCCTGCAAGCGAGAGAGAGAAAGGAGAGCGCGAGCGAGAGAAAGGCGAGGGCGCGAGAGAGAGCGAGAGCGAGGCGTGCTGTGCGAGAAACAGAGAGAGAGCGAGAGACAAAGAAAGAGAGCACGAAGCCGGATTCTACCAAGAAACTGGATTCGACTAGCTCCCTCATCTTTTCTCCGACTCTATTTTCTCTCTCTTTCTCTTCTTCCATCCTTTTCCTATTTTTCGATGACCTCATGTTGTGCGGCCATCCTAACGGTCTTTTCTATCATTTTCGGCTGGAATTGTAAAGCTACGATGCTTAGCCCTATCCGTGCGTACGCCCCTAAACGAAACCAGCAGGGAGTAAATAGTATTTTTTTCCTGTAATTTGAACGTATTTTGTCATTTGAGCTAATTAAGAAGTCATTTGAGCTAATTAAGAAGTCATTACTTCATTTGAACTCATTGTTTACATAATTTGGATGGACCTGCGAGCGAGAGAGAGAGGAAAGAACGAGAGCGAGAGAGAGGCGAGGGTACGATAGAGAGCGAGAGCGAGTTGTGCTGTGCGAGAAACATAGAGAGTGCGAGAGGTGTGAGAAAGAGAGGGTTAGTAGGGTTTGCATTTGCACATAAAAAATAGAAGTGAGCTTATAACCCACCATAGTAGAGATTAAATATCAGCCGTTGGATCTTTATGGTGTAGGATATACTCCCACCCATGGGTGTCCTAGTAGACTTTCTCCTATCGAGCTATGCTACTGGTACAACCCCATGTGGATTGTACATCCGACAACTTTTAGATCTAAAGGCTGAAATTAATTTGATTTTAAAAAAAAGACAAAAAGTGTTAAGTTCACTCCCTTTTTTTGTCTCTCATACTTTCCCTCTTTGTTTTTTGTCCCTTACACTTTCCTTCTTTATTTTTTGTCCCTTACGCTTTCGCTCTTTGTTGCTTCTGTAGCCTGCGAGCGAGAGAAAGAGAGGAGAGCGTGAGCGAAAGAGAGGCGAGGGCGCATGAGAGAGGGAGAGTGAGCTGTGTTGTGCGAGAAACAGAGAGAGAGGGAGAGACAGAGAAAGAGAGCACGAAGCCGGATTCTACCAAGAAACTGGATTTTACTAGTACCCTCCTCTTTTCCTTATTTCTACTTTATCTCTCCTTCTTTTCTTCCATTATTCTCCTATTTTTCGGTGAATTCATGTCGTGCGGCCATCCTAATGGTCTCTTCCTCCATTTTCAGCTGGAGTTGTAAAGCTGCGATGCTTAGCCCTATTCGCGCGTTCTCCCCACACAAAGCCAGAAATGAGTAAATTATAATTTTTTTCCTTTAATTTGAACGCATTTTCTCATTTAAACTAATTAAGAAGTCATTGCTTCATTTGAACTCATTGTTCACTTAATTTGGAAGGACCTGCGAGCGAGAGAGAGAGGTGGGCGTGAGAGTGAGAGACAGTCGAGGGCGCGATAGATAGCGAGAGCGAGCTTTGCTGTGGGAGAAACAAAGAGAGTGCGAGAGGTGCAAGAGAGAGAGGGTTAGTAGGGTTTGCTTTTGCACATAAAAAATGAGAGTGAGCTTATAACCCACTGTAGTAGAGATTAAATATCAGCCGTTGGATCTTTATGGTGTAGGATATACTCCCACCTAAGGGTGTTCTGGTAGACTTTCTCCTATCGAGCTATGCTACTGGTACAACCCCATGTGGGTTGTACATCCGACAACTTTTAGATCTAAAGGCTAAAATTAATTTGATTTAGAAAAAAAGATAAAAAGTGTTAAGTTCACTCCCCTTTTTTGTCTCTAATTGTTTCCCTTTTTGTTTTTTGTCCCTCACACGTTCCCTCTTTGTTTTTTGTCCTTCACGCTGTCGCTCTGTGATGCTTCTGTAGCCTGCAAGCGAGAGAGAGAGAGAAAAGAGCGCAAGCGAGAGAGATGCGAGGGGGCGAGAGAGAGCGAGAGCGAGCTGTGCTGTGCGAGAAACAGAGAGAGAGCGAATACAGAGAAAGAGAGCACGAAGCCGGATTCTAACAAGAAACTGGATTCTACCAGCTCCCTCCTCTTTTCTCTGTCTCTACTGTCTCTCTCCTTCTCTTCTTCCATCATTCTCTCATTTTTCGGCGAACTCATATCGTGCGGCCATCCTGACGGTCTCTTCCTTCATTTTTGGCTGGAGTTGTAAAGCTGCGATACTTAGCCCAACCCGCGTGTACGCCCCACACGAAACCAGCCGTGAGTAAATTGTAATTTTTTTCTCTAATTTGAACGCATTTTGTCATTTGAGCTAATTAAAAAGTCATTGCTTCATTTGAACTCATTGATTCACTTAATTTGGAGGGACCTGCGAGCGAGAAAGAGAGAGGAGAGCGCGAGAGCGAGAGAAAGGCGAGGGCGCGATAGAGGGCGAGAGCGAGCTGTGCTGTGTGAGAAACAGAGAGAGTGTGAGAGGTGCGAGAGAGAGAGGGTTAGTAGGGTTTGCTTTTGCCCATAAAAAATGGGTGTGGGCTTATAACCAACTTTAGCATAGATTAAATATCAGCCGTTGGATCTTTATGGTGTAGGATATACTCCCACCCATAGGTGTCCTGGTAGACTTTCTCCTATCGAGCTATGCTACTGGTACAGCCCGATTGGGTTGTACATTCACAACTTTTAGATCTAAAGGCTGAAATTAATTTGATTTAGAAAAAAAGATAAAAAGTGTTAAGTTCATTCCCCTTTTTTGTCTCTCACACTTTCCCTCTTTGTTTTTTATACCTCACACTTTCCCTCTTTGTTTTTTGTTTTTTACACTTTCGCTCTTTGTTGCTTCTGTGGCCTGCTAGTGAGAGAAAGAGAGGACAGCTCGAGCGAGAGAGAGGCGAGGGCGCATGAGAAAGCGAGAGTGAGCTGTGCTGTGCGTGAAATAGAGAGAGAGGGAGAGACAGAGAAAGCGAGCACGAAGCCGGATTCTACCAAGAAACTGGATTCTTCCAGCACCCTCATCTTTTCCTCGTTTCTACTTTCTCTCTCCTTCTTTTCTTCCATCATTCTCCAATTTTTCGACGAACTCATGTCGTGCGGCCATCCTAACGGTCTCTTCCTCCACTTTCGGCTGGAGTTGTAAATCTGCGATGCTCAGCCCTATTCGCGCGTTCTCCCTACACGAAGCGAGAAGTGAGTAAATTGTAATTTTTTTCCTTTAATTTGAATGCATTTTCTCATTTAAGCTAATTAAGAAGTCATTGCTTCATTTGAACTCATTGTTCACTTAATTTAGAAGGACCTGTGCGTGAGAGAGAGAGGAGGGCGTGAGAGCGAGAGAGAGGCGAAGGCGCGATAGAGAGCGAGAGCGAGCTTTGCTGTCGGAGAAACAGAGAGAGTGCGAGAGGTGCGAGAGAGAGAGGGTTAGTAGGGTTTGCTTTTGCACATAAAAAATGGGAGTGGGCTTATAACCCACTTTAGTAGAGATTAAATATCAGCCGTTGGATCTTTATGGTGTAGGATATACTCCCACCCATAGGTGTCCTAGTAGACTTTCTCCTATCGAGCTATGCTACTGGTACAACCCCATGTGGATTTTACATCCGACAACTTTTAGATCTAAAGGCTGAAATTAATTTGATTTAAAAAAAAAAGACAAAAAGTGTTAAGTTCACTCCCCTTTTTTGTCTCTCACAGTTTCCCTCTTTGTTTTTGTCCCTCGCACTTTCCCTATTTGTTTTTTGTCCCTTACGCTTTCGCTCTTTGTTGCTTCTGTAGCCTGCGAGCGAGAGAAAGAGAGGAGAGCGCGAGCGAGAGAGAGGTGAGGGCGCATGAGAGAGCGAGAGTGAGCTGTATTGTGCGAGAAACAGAGAGAGAGGGAGAGACAGAGAAAGAGAGCACGAAGCCGGATTCTAGCATAAAACTGGATTCTACTAGCACCCTCCTCTTTTCCTCGTTTCTACTTTCTCTCTCCTTTTTTTCTTCCATCATTCTCCCATTTTTCGGCGAACTCATGTCGTGCGGCCATCCTAACAGTCTATTCCTCCATTTTTGGCTGGAGTTGTAAAGCTGCGATGCTTAGCCCTATTCGCGCGTTCTCCCTACACGAAGCCAGAAGTGAGTAAATTGTAATTTTTTTCCTTTAATTTGAACGCATTTTCTCATTGAAGCTAATTAAGAAGTCATTGCTTCATTTGAATTCATTGTTCACTTAATTTGGAAGGACTTGCGAGCGAGAGAGAGAGGAAGGCGTGAGAGCGAGAGAGAGGCGAGGGCGCGATAGAGAGCGAGAGCGAGCTTTGCTGTGGGAGAAACAGAGAGAGTGCGAGAGTTGCGAGAGAGAGGGGGTTAGTAGGGTTTACTTTTGCACATAAAAAAAGGGAGTGAGTTATAACCCAATGTAGTAGAGATTAAATATCAGCCATTGGATCTTTATGGTGTAGAATATACTTCCACCCTAGGGTATACTGGTAGACTTTCTCCTATCGAGCTATGCTACTGGTACAACCCCATGTGGGTTGTACATCCGACAACTTTTAGATCTAAAGGCTGAAATTAATTTGATTTAGAAAAAAAGATAAAAAGTGTTAAGTTCACTCCTCTCCGTCTCTACTTTCTCTCTCCTTCTCTTCTTCCATCATTCTCCCATTTTTCGACGAACTTATGTCGTGCGGCCATCCTGACGGTCTCTTCCTCTATTTTCGGCTGGAGTTGTAAAGCTGCAATACTTAGCCCAATCTGCGTGTACGCCCCTGTCACGCTCCCGCCCCGAGGCCGCTACCGATTCGGCACGGTTTGGGCGCGGCGGGCGGACCGCCGAACGGACAGCACCTCCCCTGTCCGCCCAAGGCTCAACAACGAGATCATGTACAACAAGTCCCCAGGAAATCAACTTGAATACATACATGATCATGCAACAACAGCGAGAGCACAAACAGTGCTGAACATTACAAGAGCAAGCGTCACGAGTAGTAAACATACAAGTGAAACAAAAGAGAGATACTTAATTATTCTATTACAACCATTCAACTTGATACATTTAATTACAACTTAGCTTTACAAATAATGTACCCCAAAACCACACGGGGTGAGAACTATATAACTATAGTTCCCACTGGGTTCGGCCGCCGACTCCGCCGATCTTCCCACTAGGTCTAAGCTGGCACAGATAGATAGATAGAAAGATATATGGAAATAAACTGCTACTATATCTACTATGCCATCAATGTAAAAGATGCATGGAACATCATCTAGCAACAATCTACTATCATGCTAATATGCCTCAACAGTGAAATGAATACAACTATAACATAGTTATGCAATGCACTATGTCTATTCATAGTATGAATGCAATCCTCTTATGCTATTCATGTTATTACCCAATCTGCTAGGCTAACTCGCCTAAGATCTCAAATCCAGGAGGTGAAGAGCTACCCCGCTCTTTTCCCGCCTAACTCATAACTCAAAGGTCCTAGACAAAGAGCTACCCCGCTCCTTGCCCGACTCATATCTCGTAGGTCCGACCCAATCTCGAAGGTCCTAGGCAAAGAGCTACCCCGCTCCTCACCCGACACACATCTCGACGGTCCAACTCAATCTCGACTAGGTACAGGCTACCTCGCTCAAATCTCATAGGTGAAAGAATAGTATGTCCACTCACTGTATGTAGGCAAATCCACTACTGAGGAGAACTTAGTAATGTATTGGCTATTGCATTGAAAACTTTAAACTGTCATTGATCAAGTTGCATATTATGATGTTGCATATAGGGTGTTTAGAAACTTGTATCTATAGTTGCATGCTAGTGTTAATGTAGCTTGGTAGATATAACATTTGAATCTAGTATGCATGAGGTTAGTATGTGCACCTTAACCCTATATGAGATGATATGTGACGGATTGGAACCTAGGCAAATGATAACCTAGTGTTTGTGTTGTGTGAACGAAGAACCTAGTAAAGTGNGCCCCTCACGAAACCAGCCGTGAGTAAATTGTAATATTTTTCTTTAATTTGAACGCATTTTGTCATTTGAGCTAATTAAGAAGTCATTGCTTCATTTGAACTCATTTATTCACTTAATTTGGAGGGACCTGCGAGCGCGAGAAAGAGAGGAGAGCGCGAGAAAGAGAGAGAGGCGTGGGCGCGATAGAGGGCGAGAGCGAGCTGTGCTGTGCAAGAAATAGAGAGAGTGCGAGAGGTGCGAGAGAGAGATGGTTAGTAGGGTTTGCTTTTGCACATAAAAAATGGGAGTGGGCTTATAACCAACTTTAATACAGATTAAATATCAGCCGTTGGATCTTTATGGTGTAGGATATACTCATAGCCATGGGTGTGGTGGTAGACTTTCTCCTATCGAGCTATGCTAGTGGTACAACCCCATGTGGGTTGTACATCCGACAACTTTTAGATCTAAAGGCTGAAATTAATTTGATTTAGAAAAAATATAAAAAGTGTTAAGTTCACTCCCCTTTTTTGTCTCTCACACTTTCCCTCTTTGTTTTTTGTCCTTCACACTTTCACTCTTTATTTTTTATCACTTACGCTTTCGCTCTTTGTTGCTTCTGTGGCCTGCGAGCGAGAGAAAGAGAGAAGAGCGCGAGCGAGAGAGAGGCGAGGGCGCATGAGAGAGTGAGAGTGAGCTGTGTTGTGCGAGAATAGAGAGAGAGGGAGAGACAGAGAAAGAGAGCACGAAGCCGGATTCTACCAAGAAACTGGATTCTACCAGCACCCTCCTCTTTTCCTCATTTCTACTTTCTCTCTTCTTCTTTTCTTCCATCATTCTCCCATTTTTTGGCGAACTCATGTCGTGCGGCCATCCGAACGGTCTCTTCCTCCATTTTCAGCTGGAGTTGTAAAGTTGCGATGCTTAGCCTTATTCGCGCGTTCTCCTTACACGAAGCTAGAAGTGAGTAAATTGTAATTTTTTTCCTTTAATTTGAACGCATTTTGTTATTTAAGCTAATTAATAAGTCATTGCTTCATTTGAACTCATTGTTCACTTAATTTGGAAGGACCTGCGAATGAGAGAGAGAGGAGGGCGCGAGAGCGAGAGAGAGGCGAGGGCGCGATAGAGAGCGAGAGCGAGCTTTGCTGTGGGAGAAACAGGAGAGTGCCAGAGGTGCGAGAGAGAGAGGGTTAGTAGGGTTTGCTTTTGCACATAGAAAATAGGAGTGAGCTTATAACCCACCGTAGTAGAGATTAAATATCAGCCGTTGGATCTTTATTGTGTAGGATATACTTCCACCCAAGGGTGTCCTGGTAGACTTTCTCCTATCGAGCTATGCTACTGGTACAACCCCATGTACATCCGACAACTTTTAGATCTAAAGGCTGAAATTAATTTGATTTAGAAAAAAAGATAAAATGTGTTAAGTTCACTCCCCTTTTTTGTCTCTCACAGTTTCCCTCTTTGTTTTTTGTCCCTCACACGTTCCCTCTTTGTTTTTGTCCCTCACGCTGTCGCTCTTTGTTGCTTTTGTAGCCTGCGAGCGAGAGAGATAGAGAAGAGCGCAAGCGAGAGAGAGGCGAGGGGGCGAGAGAGAGCGAGAGCGAGCTGTGCTGTGCGAGAAACAGAGAGAGAGAGCGAGAGACAGAGAAAGAGATCACGAAGCCGGATTCTAACAAGAAACTGGATTCTACCAGCTCCTTCCTCTTTTCTCCGTCTCTACTTTCTCTCTCATTCTCTTCTTCTATCATTCTCTCATTTTTCGGCAAACTCATGTCGTGCGGCCATCCTGACGGTCTCTTCCTCCATTTTCGGCTGGAGTTGTAAAGCTGCGATACTTAGCCCAATCCGCGTGTACGCCCCACACGAAACCAGTCGTGAGTAAATTGTAATTTTTTTCTTTAATTTGAACGTATTTTGTCATTTGAGCTAATTAAGAAGTTATTGCTTCATTTGAACTCATTGATTCACTTAATTTGGAGGGACCTGCGAGCGAGAGAGAGAGGAGAGCGCGAGAGCAAGAGAGAGGCGAGGGCGCGATAGAGGGCGAGAGCGAGCTGTGCTGTGCGAGAAACAGAGAGAGTGCGGGAGGTGCGAGAGAGAGAGGTTTAGTAGGGTTTGCATTTGCACATAAAAAATGGGAGTGAGCTTATAACCCACTGTAGTAGAGATTAAATATCAGCCGTTGGATCTTTATGGTGTAGGATATACACCCACCCATGGGTGTCCTGGTAGACTTTCTCCTATTGAGAAAACTACCTTGACACCCTTGGGTGGAAGTATATCCTACACCCTTGAGAGAAGAGCGCGAGCGAGAGAGGCGATGGCGCAAGAGAGAGCGAGAGTGAGCTGTGTTGTGCGAGAAACAGAAAGAAAGAGAGAGAGAGAAAGAGAGTACGAAGCCGGATTCTACAAAGAAACCGGATTCTACCAGCACCCTCCTATTTTCTCCGTTTCTACTTTCTCTCTCATTCTCTTCTTCTATCATTCTCCTTTTTTTCGGTGAACTCATGTCGTGCGGCCATCCTGACAGTCTCTTCCTCCATTTTTGGCTGGAGTTGTAAAGCTGCGATGCTTAGCCCTATCTGTGCGTTCTCCCCACACGAAGCTAGAAGTGAGTAAATTGTAATTTTTTTCCTTTAATTTGAACGCATTTTGTCATTTGAGCTAATTAAGAAGTCATTGTTTCATTTGAACTCATTGTTCACTTAATTTGGAAGGATGTGCGAGCGAGAGAGAGTGGAGAGCGCGAGAACGAGAGAGAGGCGAGGGCGCGATAGAGAGTGAGAGCGAGCTTTGTTGTGGGAGAAACAGAGAAAGTGCGAAAGGTGCGAGAGAGAGAGAGTCAGTAGGGTTTGCTTTTGCACATAAAAAATGGGAGTGAGCTTATAACCCACTATAATAGAGATTAAATATCACCCGTTGGATCTTTATGGTGTAGGATATACTCCACCCAGGGGTGTCCAGGTAAGCTTTCTCCTATCGAGCTATGCTACTGGTACAACCCCCCTAAACCCTAAACCTAAACCCTAAACCCCATGTGGGTTGTACATCCTACAACTTTTAGATCTAAAGGCTGAAATTAATTTGATTTAGAAAAAAAGATAAAAAGTGTTAAGTTCAATCCTGTTTGTCCCTCACACTTTCCCTCTTTGTTGCTTCTGTGGCCTCCGAGCGAGAGAGAGAGGCCTGCGAGAGAGAGAGAGAGAGAGGAGAGCGCGAGCGAGAGAGAGGCGATGGGGCGAGAGAGAGCGAGAGCGAGCTGTGCTGTGCGAGAAACAGAGAGAGTGCGAGAGACAGAGAAAGAGAGCACGAAGCCGGATTCTACCAAGAAACTGGATTCGACCAGCTCCCTCCTCTTTCTTTTTCTTCTTCCATCACTTTCCTATTTTTCGACGACCTCATGTCGTGCGGCCATCCTGACGGTCTTTTCCTTCATTTTTGGCTGGTGTTGTGAAGCTGCGATACTTAGCCCTATCCGCGCGTACGCCACCACACGAAACCAGCAGTGAGTAAATTGTGGTTTTTTCCTGTAATTTGAACATATTTTGTCATTTGAGCTAATTAAGAAGTCATAGCTTCACTTGAACTTATTGATTCACTTAATTTGGAGAGACCCGCAAGCGAGAGAGAGAAAGGAGAGCGGAAGAGCGAGAGAGAGTCGAGGGCGCGATAGAGAGCGAGAGCGAGCTGTGATGTGCTGTGCGAGAAACAGAGAGAGTGCGAGAGGTTCGAGATAGAGAGCGTTAGTAGGGTTTGCATTTGCACATAAAAAATGGGTGTGAGCTTATAACCCACTATAGTAGAGATTAAATATCAGCAGTTGGATCTCTATGGTCTGGGATATACACCCACCCAGGGGTGTCCAGGTAGACTTTCTCCTATCGAGCTATGATGTTGGTACAACCCCATGTGGGTTGTACATTCTACAACTTTTAGATTTAAAGGCTGAAATTAATTTAATTTAGAAAAAAAGATAAAAATTATTATGTTCACTCACCTTTTTTGTCCCTCACACTTTCCTTCTTTGTTTCTTGTCCCTCATACTTTCCCTCTTTGTTGCTTCTGTGGCCTGCGAGCGAGAGAGAGAGAGGAGAGCGCGAGCGAGAGAGAGGTGAGGGTGCGATAGAGAGCAAGAGCGAGCTGTGCTGTGCGAGAAATAGAGAGAGTGCAAGAGGTGCGAAAGAGAGGTGGTTAGTAGGGTTTGCTTTTGCATATAAAAAATGAGAGTGAGCTTATAGCCCAGTGTAGTAGAGATTTAATATTAGCCGTTAGATCTTTATGGTGTAGGATATACTCCTACCCAGGGGTGTCCAAGTAGACTTTCTCCTATCGAGTTATACTACTGGTACATCCCCCCTAAACCCTAAACCCTAAATCCCATGTGGGTTGCACATCCTACAACTTTTAGATGTAAAGGTTGAAATTAATTTGATTTAGAAAAAAAGATAAAAAATGTTAAGTTCACTTCCCTTTTTTGTCCCTCACATTTTTCCTCTTTGTTTTTTGTCCCTTACACTTTTCCTCTTTGTTGCTTCTGTGGCCTGCGAGCGAGAGAGAGAGGTCTCACTACAACATTTTGTATTATAGGCGGCTTTTATGGGTACCTATAGTGGCTTTTTGAAAAGCCGTAATAAAAGTACCGACTTTTCTGAAAAAGCCACAAAAAAAGCCGGTGAAAACTGAGTCGGTATAGATCTATGTCAATATAACGACATCATGTAAAAGCCGCATTTTAGTGCCTATAGCGGCTTTTTCTGAGCCACTATCAGCATTCAAATTGTGGCACTATTACAGCCGACTTTGATTATCTATAGTGGCTTTTTTCCACAATACTGTAATTTCTACAGTTTTTAAGAGTTATGGCAATTAGAAAGCCGCCTTTAATTAGTATAGCGGCATTTGGTGTGCCACAATGCTATAGTTTTTGCGGCTTTTTGGTGATGTTAATAAAATTCTGTTGTGGCTTTTTGGAAGCTGTTAATATGCATATACAATGACTTTTTATTAAGCTACAATTGATTAAAATATTTTGACTTTTTAATATGTATAATAGCTAGGGATAGTAGTTGTATGGAAGATACAATACAAAAATGACACATTCATAGCAAAAAAGTTGTTTCATTCATATATAAGTCAAGAGTATCGAATGAAACCAAAATACTAATTGTTCCTCACATCCTCAACATCAATAAAATGATAAAAAATTATAATATCCAAAAACAGTTTTTTAGAAATGACACAGTAGCTCAAAACACATAATCTCGAAGAAATCCCAAATTATACATCCTCAAAATTCATTGCTCCACTTTGAAAGCTTGTTCAAGTCGATGACAAAGCTCAAAAAATCTGTTTCAAAAGTAATATTTTTACAATTAATGGTATGAATAAGCAATAAGAAAATAAACTTAAATATCACTACAATACCATGCTTTAAGTAGAACTAGTGTTGGGGCCGATTCACTCGTGAGTAAATGTGAGCTCTTAATCCTATTTTTGACTTACAAAGCAAGCTGCTTCTGAAGTGCTCAACGTATAGAGTCATATATTTCAGAAATATTGAACAAAACATCTACTTTCCACATGTCATGAGAACCAATCCATATCAATATCAAGTTGCTATGAAGGAGCAGCACAAGAAAGGGACAAGGATACCAAGAAGAGAAATTATCCAATCTAAATTCTCACACTAGAAACCGATCATATAATTATTATATTGAAGACGTAATTTTTCATTCTTCTCAAACAATAGAAAAACTTCAATAAATGATTTATATTTACTAAATGTTTAGCAACTATAAGCGGAACATTACTTCAATACAAATTCACCTTTCCAAGCTAAAGAAAAAGAGCTTACCAGTTAAATCATTTATAGCACTTTGTGTATCCTGCCAAAAGAATATACACTTGTATGATATTAGGGAGTGTTTAGATAATTAATTACTAAAATATCAAGTTTGCAATGCATTCAGAATCTATCCTGCTGGTTCCTGAATGAAAAAAATCCAAATCCTCTTAAACGCCCTGTTTTTTGGTCGCACATAATTTTAGCATCCCTAAAAAGTGGAGAAGAAAAAAAAAAAGAGTTCAGGAAAAAGAAATCAAGATGACATATTAGTAATAGTAAATTTAGAACGAATGAACTTAATCATCATTCTACAAGAACTGAATTAACAGAATAACTTGATTAGCAACATATGGAAGTAGTAGGCCATTTAATGCTTACGAGCAGCTAGGATAAACGGAGAAGCATGTATATAAGGTAGCGTTAGTGACTTCTGGGGCAAGATCCCCAACAAAAATGTTGAAATGCCCTGTTCCCAGAAAAAGGCAAAAATGAAAATTTACTAGCCAAAAGACAGAATTGTGAGAATAATACAATGTATGAAAAATTTCTAAAAACAAAGACCCTTTCGCAAAAGCACTCCATTTCTATTTCATTTCATTCCTGCAATCCCTAAATTGAACCTGATGTACCCTCTCTCTGCCCACTTGCATATACCCAGTTAGCTTTAATAGGCTGACCGAACCTACATTTTGAAATTTTGAAGTGTAATGAAAAAGTTGAGATCATAAGGCAGCGACAGGAATATATATATATATATACATATATACATATATATATATATATATATACATATATATATATATATATATATGTATATTTATATATATATTGTGTATATATAGTATATCATATACATGTGTATATGTTATAACATAATATAATATATATATATATTATTGTATTATGTATAATATACCACCACACACACACAATATATATATATATATAATATATATCTTAAATATATATATATATATATATATATATATATTATATTATATGTGTGTGTGGTGTGTTGTGGTATACTATACTATAAGTTATACCATATATATATATATATATAGAAATTAGGCTGGAAATACTCGATTAGTAAAACACTTTTTTTTACTATGCAAGTTTTTAACCTTTGGGATGAAAAATTGTAGTGGTCAGGATGATATAGTCGTTGAGTTAGTGGTCCCCTAGGGTTGAGTGTCCCCACTGGTTATAGTATTTAATCTATATGGTTATAAATAATAAAAAGAGTTTGCTCCAAAGGCTAAAAAACCTAAAGTAGGGCATACAATGAGATTTTGGCTAGCTAATAGTGCGCCAGTTCAACATCTATATCTATATAATATATATATATATATATAAAATATATGAGTAAAGGCCTACTATGCTATCTAAGCACGGACCTTCCGTGCCTTACCAGTCGTTTTCGATGTGCGAACTTTCGAATCGTGCGATCGTCTCCGTAACTTGATGCTAGCGTATTGGAGTACCTAAAATAAATTTTAATTATTTTTCGATATCATCTTGCCGTAGTGATCAGAATGGGCCCCTCAAAAAATCAACAAATTTCAATGGCCGTATTAAAAGCCGTTTGCAGAGTTTAACGGTGTAGAATATCGCAAATCATCGTGAAATTTTGATAGAAAAATTCTTATACATAATAAAAACAGAGATCAGATACCTTGATTTAAAATTTAATTGTCATATTATTACATTTTGTAAGATTTTTATTTTCAGCCGTTGATTTTGCAGGCCTTCGTTCACTAGAGCAAATTGATATCGTCAAAATCATAAAATTTATTTTCTAGTACCTCAAATACGCTAGATATGTTTAACCGGACCGATCGATCGGCTTCGAAAAGTCGCAACATCGAAAACGACTGGAAGCCACTGAAAGGTCCGTGGCTTTGGATAGCATAGTACGCCTCACTTATATATATACATAAATATTGTATATATAATATATTCAGTGGCTAGTATAGCTTAATGAAGCACGGAAAAGGCCTTCCAGTGCTTCACTTTTTTTCGATGTTCGGTTACTTTCGAATCGCTGATGCGTTCGTTAGAGTGATCTAAGAGTATTTAAAGACCTAAAAATTCTAAATTTTGCGATTATTCCGATATCATTATAGCTTAGTGATCGAAGGGCTCAAAAAATCAATATTTTTAATTAACAGGCCGTTAGGTAGCCGTGCAAGTTCAATGGTGTAGAAATATCCCCAATCAATATGAAATTTGATAGAAAAATTCTTTAATAACCATACATAAACAAAGATCAATAACATTTGATCTAAAATTAATGTCATATATCATAATTTATAAGAATTTTTATTTTCAGAGCCATTTGAATTTTGACCAGCTATCGATCAGTAGGAAATGATATCAAAAAATTGCCAAAATTTATTTTCTAGATACTTCCAAATACTCTAAGATCAAGTCTAACGAGCCGACTGTCAGCTTCGAAAGTCCGAACATTTGAATAACAAAAGTGGAAGTACAAGCCCTACCGTGCTTCCATAAGGCACCCTTAACCCACTCTATATATATATATATACACACAATATAGAGTTGAACTGTGCACTAATTATAGCAAATCCCTATTGTTGGCCTACCAGTTTTTTTTACCTTTGGATCACTCTTTTCATACTATATTCTAACCATATGGACTAAATACTGCAATAGACCAATGGGGACCACTAACCTAGGTGACCACTCAACTCTAACCGACTAATAATCATCATGACCCTACAATTTTATCAATCCAAGGGTTAAAATACTTGATAGCAAAAAAGAGCGTTATAACTATTAATAGATAAATTCCGGCCTAAATTCTAAGTACATATAATAATGCTTATATACATATATCATTAATATATACACTATATAATTTATATATACACATATTATATATATATATATAGCATATATATATATATATATATATATATATATATATATAGATAGGAAGAGAGAAGAGAAGAAAGAGAGAGAAGAGAGAAAGAGAGTGGACTGGATATGACTTATGGATGCACGGAGGCCTCCCCCCCCCGTGCCCTTTCTTAATTGTTTTACGATGTTCGGACTTTCGAATGCGATGATCGCCACTAACCGTTAGAGTTGATCTAAAATACTTTTGATAGTACCTAAGAAATAAAATTTTAACAATTATTTCGATATCATAACGTTGCCTAAGTGAATCGAAGGGCTCAAAATGCAATAATTATAACAGAGGCCGTTAAAAGGGATGAGACCGATAGTGAACGAAGTTTAAACGTGTAATAAGAAAATAATCCAAATCACATGAAATTTGATGAAAATCTATCTATACCAAGTATAAGAACAAGATCTAATTAACATTTGATCTACAGATTTTAATTTCATATCAATCATATTTGTAAGATTTTTTATTTTTCACCATTGATTTTTGAGCCACTTCGATTACTAGGTAATGATATACGAAAAGAATCGCAAAAAAATCAATTAATTTTCTAGATACTTCAAATACTCAGTCAAGTCTAAGCGGAGCCGATCGTATCGATCGAAAGTCACAAACATCGGAAAACAAAGTGAAACCCCAACGCAAACCCCCACCCAAACCCCCCCGGCCTCCGTGCTCTCGTCTAGCCCCGCACAACTCCCCTCAATCACCTGTAATACACACACCTTATATTCATATATATACTTATCCATACTATATGATATATATTAGAAATTAAGGCTGGAACTACTATTAATACGTAAACACATCCTTTTGGGCTAACATCAAGTTTTTAACGCATTTGGATGAAAAATTGTAGGGTCAGGGATGAATATTATCGAGTTAGAGTTAAGTCGTCTCCCTAGGGGTGAGTGGTCACCCACTGGTTTATAATATTTAAACCAATATTAGAAATTATATAAAGAGTTTGATCCACAAAGGCTAAAAACAGTAAGCAAAAAAAAAAAAAAACAATGGGATTTGTCTACTAAAATAGTAGCGCTAGTCCAACTCTGTATATATATATATATATATATATATATATATAGAGTCCGGCTACTATACTATTATTAGCACAAAGCACTTGGTGCTACCAAGTTTTCCGCCGTTAGATCTACCCTTTTGATCATTTTCACCCGTTAGATCATACTATTTAACCAACCACCCACTCAACCCTAGGGGACCCACATCATCTTAACTGTATATCTTTTAATCCAATGGCCAAAAACTTGGTAGCATCAATGACTTGGTGCTATTAATAGCATAGTAGCCTAGTTTGTATATATATACATATATATGTATATACATATATATATATATATATACATATAGATATACATATATATGTATATATATACATATATATGTATATATATACATGTATATATATATTCAACTTACAAATGCCTCCCATTGAGCGTCATAATAGCGAGTGCAACAGATCCGGGGTCATAATAGTCAACAAAACAAAAGGATGACTACAATGATACAAGTCAAAAGTTATTACAAAATTTATTATGAAGCAACATAAAATAATAGTGTAAGAGCGGCAGAATAAAAAAAGAGAGCAGTGAAATAAGGTCGAAGCACATGCAAGGATTCATATGTATATAACAAATACTAAAATCCCTATTAAAGCACATGCATATATAGATAATAAATGTAGTCTTTTTCATACTCTATTGTCCAAAGTTTACTGAAATTCAAGTACAGAGGAGATTTGAAAAGAATAAATTAACCTTTTCTTTCCTAATGAGCTTGCATCCTTCAACTGGACCAGTACTCTGGAAAACCTCTTGGAGTAGTGCTTCAGTTACTTGAACATGCACATTGCCAACATACCTACATTTACCGTAGGATAATAAGCAAAGAATAAACAACTAATCGGAAAACACACACACACACAACACAAACAATGCAAAGCCCATCTCCAAACATAATATAGCAAATTTATAGATTCTCAGGTGATAAATAGTTGAAGTGACTTGCAACATTATCGATAAGCTTATTGTAATAAAATAGTATTTCAGGCATAGAAAAATATTAAACGTCTAATCATACAAATACTGCATACAGCTATACATATCCTCACTATAGGTATATAAGGATTCCAAACAAAATGATCATTCTCATATTAAAATAGCACAATTAATTAACAGCGCAACAAGAAGATATGCTATTTAGCAATCCAATAATTATTTTACCAGTCAAATAATTATACTCAGATCTACAAGACAATATGAAATCATAAAAGATATGCTCACCTCTCTCTACCAAGATTTTATCAATTTGAACGCAGGTTCTGAGGACTATAACATAGTTATATATAGTAGGTAAAAATGGATATATTAAATGTCCAATAATAATATGCCATAAACTATTATAACGTACGATAATTAAATAAAAAAATAAATCTATCAATTGGGTAGCATCAAACAAAAGAGGACAAATTTCTACAGCTATTTCAACAATTAACTTCAGAATTACATTTTTACTTGCGTATTAACGACATATGTGAACAAAAGTTTCATACTTTCACAACTAATATTAGAAACCAAAAATTAAAGTATCTGGGAGTTTCCATAGACCTAAAAATACATCTGAACTCGACTATCAAAAGTACATTAAAAACTGTAACTAGCATGTATCAAATCATGTAACACAACATTTTATACCTCATCAGAAGCAATCCTGTGACAAATCACCTAAAATCAAACATCGTTGTGCTCTAAATTTAAAGTTTGGCATCATAGATTCAAAACTAGATAATGATTCGCATGCAATCTCCACCGATTAGGGTTTCACATCTAGAAACAAAACAAAAAACTAGAGAAATAAGCATCACATCTATAGATCAACGGGATGCTATTGCCGATCTGGGGTTCACAAACGCATCCTACAACCAAAAAACGAAATCGAATCTTGTAGATCGATGATCATGAAATCGACACGTTACCTGTGGTCACGAGCCCTGACAAGATCACTGACCCCCGAGCTCCCATCGATCGATCCATGGCGAGATCTCAGCTACATTAGAGAGCACTATTTGAAGAACCCGCTTCCTCAAAAAAAGGATTATCAGCTATAATTCTAAATTGAGCTCTTCGGTACCTGTTGGAGTGGATCGCGTGTGAGCTCAAGAGGATCGCGTGCGAGCTCAAGAGGAATCACCTCAGCGAAGGTCCTCCCAAGCGACGATCACGTGCGAGCTCAAGGGGGATCGTCTCGACGAACGATCCTTCCCAATCCGACCATCGTGTGTGAGGTTGAGAGGAGCGAACGAGTCTAAAACCCTAGAAAATGGTTGAGGAGAAAACCCTAGAGAGGAAGAGGTTGGAGGAGACGCGAGGGAGATAGGGCGANAAATACTGCATACAGCTATACATATCCTCACTATAGGTATATAAGGATTCCAAACAAAATGATCATTCTCATATTAAAATAGCACAATTAATTAACAGCGCAACAAGAAGATATGCTATTTAGCAATCCAATAATTATTTTACCAGTCAAATAATTATACTCAGATCTACAAGACAATATGAAATCATAAAAGATATGCTCACCTCTCTCTACCAAGATTTTATCAATTTGAACGCAGGTTCTGAGGACTATAACATAGTTATATATAGTAGGTAAAAATGGATATATTAAATGTCCAATAATAATATGCCATAAACTATTATAACGTACGATAATTAAATAAAAAAATAAATCTATCAATTGGGTAGCATCAAACAAAAGAGGACAAATTTCTACAGCTATTTCAACAATTAACTTCAGAATTACATTTTTACTTGCGTATTAACGACATATGTGAACAAAAGTTTCATACTTTCACAACTAATATTAGAAACCAAAAATTAAAGTATCTGGGAGTTTCCATAGACCTAAAAATACATCTGAACTCGACTATCAAAAGTACATTAAAAACTGTAACTAACATGTATCAAATCATGTAACACAACATTTTATACCTCATCAGAAGCAATCCTGTGACAAATCACCTAAAATCAAACATCGTTGTGCTCTAAATTTAAAGTTTGGCATCATAGATTCAAAACTAGATAATGATTCGCATGCAATCTCCACCGATTAGGGTTTCACATCTAGAAACAAAACAAAAAACTAGAGAAATAAGCATCACATCTATAGATCAACGGGATGCTATTGCCGATCTGGGGTTCACAAACGCATCCTACAACCAAAAAACGAAATCGAATCTTGTAGATCGATGATCATGAAATCGACACGTTACCTGTGGTCACGAGCCCTGACAAGATCACTGACCCCCGAGCTCCCATCGATCGATCCATGGCGAGATCTCAGCTACATTAGAGAGCACTATTTGAGGAACCCGCTTCCTCAAAAAAAGGATTATCAGCTATAATTCTAAATTGAGCTCTTCGGTACCTGTTGGAGTGGATCGCGTGTGAGCTCAAGAGGATCGCGTGCGAGCTCAAGAGGAATCACCTCAGCGAAGGTCCTCCCAAGCGACGATCACGTGCGAGCTCAAGGGGGATCGTCTCGACGAACGATCCTTCCCAATCCGACCATCGTGTGTGAGGTTGAGAGGAGCGAACGAGTCTAAAACCCTAGAAAATGGTTGAGGAGAAAACCCTAGAGAGGAAGAGGTTGGAGGAGACGCGAGGGAGATAGGGCGAGAGGGGTTGGGTTTGGGTCTGTGTAGAAGAGGGAGAGAGGGAGAGAGAGAAAGAGAGAGATGGATAATTTGGGCCTAGAGAGAGAAAAAGAGAAGGAGATGGCTAATTACTTATGGGCTAGGGCCAGATAAAGAGAAGAGAAATATATAATTTGGGCTACTATTTTGGGCCGGGAAGGCACCGACTCATGCCACGAGTCATTCGCTGCCTCTAAACACTTATTTTAGTGTGACATGGCAGCAAACACAAGGGTACACAACCAAACAACTATTGGTGGATAATTGTTGGGATCCGGGTTCCTGGAAGTGTCAATTTCGACACCAGAACCCACCGTCGCTCACTCGTCATTTCTGAACTCTCGAAATGACGCGAGTGACCAGCCAACAAGGCTCAGCGACTACACAATAGCTCACGAAGCACCGTCGGAATAATTCCGAACCAAAACCGCGTTCCGTCGGCGGATTTTGCCGACAAACGCACCGAAAATACNTCATCAACAGAGAGTTTAGTTGCACTGTAAAAATCTCAGTCCTTACACTTTCTCTCTTTTTCTCTTCTTTCATCCTTCCCCCATTTTTTGGCGAACATAAAGTCGTGCACCCATCTTGACGGTCTCTTTCTCTATTTTCGACTGGAGTTGTAAAACTGCGATGCTTAACCCTATCCGCGCGTACGCCCCACACGAAACCAGCAGTGAGTAAATTGTAATTTTTTTTTTAATTTGAACACATTTTGTCATTTGAACTAATTAAGAAGTTATTGTTTCATTTGAACTCATTAATTCACTTAATTTGGATGGACGTGCGAGAGAGAGGGAGAGAGAGAAGAGCGCGAGAGTGAGAGTGAGGCGAGGGCGCACTAGGGAGTGAGAGCAAGCTGTGCTGTGCGAGAAACAGAGAGAGTGCGAGAAATAGAGAGAGCGCGAGAGGTGCAAGAGTGAGGGTTAGCAGGGTTTACTTTTGCAGATAAAAATGGGATTGAGCTTATAACACACTATAGTGGAGATTAAATAGTGGAGATTAAATATCAGCCGTTGGATCTCTATGGTGTAGTATATACACCGAGGTAGATTTCTCCAATCCTTGTACCGACGCGGAGGCCTCGGCAAATTCTCCTGTTCCCAAATCCCCAACTTCAGTTGATCTACGAGAGGCGGTGGCGAAGCGGGTTGTTGTGGTCTTCGCCGCCTCACGAAACAAGAGAGAGAAGAAGAAGAAGAATTATATATATAAAAAAATCACTCTCTTGTCGTAGTTTCTGCGTGCTCGAAGTACACAAACGAAAAGGGAAGATAAAACGGAAAATAAAAGAAATTAGGGCATCGGCGTTGCATGGCGTATTCGTGTTGCCTGTCGGCACCCTCGCTCGCCGGACCATCACCGGCGGTGGTGGCGAAGATCGGAGGTGGCCGCCGTGACGCACGCGGGAGGGGATTTAGCGCCGTTGGCATGCTCGCTCCGCTCCGGCGGGATCGGAATGGAAGAAGTCTCGTGGTCTGCATGGCGCCGGAGGAGGAGAAGATGACCCGCCAATCCCCTCTCGATTTCTCCATCGTAATCTCCTTCTTCTTTTTCTTTTTCATTATATCTTGCTTATATTTGGAATTGATTTTACTTTACTTTGGTATGTAGCTGTTTTGTTCGTATTAGGAATAAGAAGATTCTTAATATATTGATTGAAAATATAGGCTAGGTCAAGTTTACATTGAGGGCATGTTTGGTTTCTTGTTGTAATGGGAATGAAAAAATGGAATTGAATTGCGCTGGAATGGAAATGAAATGCCAAATCATCCAAAAATGTTTGCTTCAACATACGAAATGGAAATCGGAATGAACAATAGAAGCACCTAGGATTTTGAGAGAGGGGATTTGGTTAAGGAAGAGAAGAGCGATCAAGGAAGAGGAGGGAGAGGTATTGGTATAATTGATGTTTTTGTTTATTGATTTTCTTATTTGTTTTGCAATTTATGCAAAGATGGAGTTCTCTGTTTTTGTTTCTGTTGGTAAAGTTCTCAAGATCATCTCTTTCATAGAAACAAAGAAACAAAATAAATAGTTAGGCCTCATTTGGCTAATGCTTACATTTCTTTCCCTTTTTTCCTTTCTAAGTTCAAGTTCTATGTGATTGAACGGTGGATGGAATTCTCTATATCGATTAGCTTGAAAAAAATGATGTATTATAAATTTGTTTGTTGTTACCAAACAAAACCCTTAGATGTATGTATTGCAAACCATACAACATCAGTCAAAGTATCCAATCAAATAGAATCTCGTTTAGGAAAACAAAAACCAAGCCCTTGCCTTATTCGTACTAATTTCTATCAACAGAAATTCTATGTGATTGAATGCACCAAAAAATGGCTCCTCTATTTTTATCATTATTTGTTAGCTTGCAATGCAGCCGGCAGGATACAGAATAGTGTCTTCATCAAAATAAATAAAGCGAAAAAGGTTGCTACTGGGGTCTTGCTTTTTTTGTAGATTGCAATTAATTTTTCATCAACTAATGCACTCCATTAGATACAATTTTTGTACAACAAATTTTTTTTTAAAAAAAAGTAACAACAACCAAATGAGGCCTTAAATTTTCATCCTATTGTTGCCAAACGAAACCTATAGATGTGTAAATTTTTATTACGAAAAAAAGAATCTGCTATGTGCTTAATATTCAGTTGCATTGAACTTGAGGGGTTTTAAAAAAGAAGAGAGATAAAGAAAAAATATAATAGTCCCCAACAATGGCATAGCATAAAATTATATTTATATACGCACAATCATTCAAATTACAATGGAACAGAAGCAAGTTTGTTTTTTGTCCTAAAAGGAAGTGGTACATAAGGATTAGCTTTCTTTGGTTGGCAATTTCAGATTCTTCATAATTTTATGAATTAACAAAGTTTACAAAATTAATTCACATATTACATATATATATCAATAACTTTTCAATAACTGAACCAAAATTAACTGCCGAAATTGCAATTGGCACCACTAAAACCTGTAACATTAAGTCCACTAGAAATGGTAAATTATTAGGCATAAACCACATGTCCATACTTAGTCCTTATAATCCATACATAGTCCCTCTTCTGTGTAATATCTAATATGAGATTATTGGGTAGTTATATATCCTAACATTCTCACAAAGCACAACTACCCATTGTCCAGCATCACCAATAGATGTAATATTCTAAAAGTAGCTCTTGCGGATTCAACAAGTAGCTCCTACGGTAGTTGTCATGTACTACCTATGCCGCAACGTTTATATTTAGTTCTCACACTCTGACCGACAAGATATAACAATCAAGCCCGCTAGTCTAGTAACTTATCAGCCAAAACCACCGGCACAAAATACTTGAGCTTAAATTGCCAATGCTAGTGTGACAGCTAGGGGTGGCAATCCAGCTCGTTGTTCACGAGCCAGCTCGTGTTCGGCTCGAAATGAGCTCGAGATCGGCTCGCTCTTTTAGTAAACGAGCTGAACACAAGCTAGATTTTTCAGCTCGTTTAATAAACGAGCCGAACACGAGCTGGGGTCAGCTCGCTCGTGTTTGGCTCGATAACAGCTCGAATATATATATTTTATATTTATATAATTTATTTAATTTATATTTTTATATATAAATAAATAATTATATATAATATATATTTTTATTATTTAATTTTTAGCAAAATAAAAATATAAATGCGAGCTNCCCCTTAAACGAGCCGAACACGAGCCGACCCCAGCTCGCTCGTGTTTGGCTCGTTTACACCCCTTAAACGAGCCGAACACGAGCCGACCCCAGCTCGCTCGTGTTTGGCTCGTTTACACCCCTTAAACGAGCCGAACACGAGCCGACCCCAGCTCGCTCGTGTTTGGCTCGTTTACACCCCTTAAACGAGCCGAACACGAGCCGACCCCAGCTCGCTCGTGTTTGGCTCGTTTACACCCCTTAAACGAGCCGAACACGAGCCGACCCCAGCTCGCTCGTGTTTGGCTCGTTTACACCCCTAGTGACAGCCCAATAGTCGCACATGAAAAAAAAATTATGAATGAAAATTTAAGAATCAAGAGCTCTACTAATAATAATTTGGAATGAGTTACTTTACTAGTGCTAGTGGAAATGAGTTACTATGCTAGTGGGTTAGATTGTTATATTCGGTATTAGAGCTGGATTGCTAGCCGGAAATGTAAGATGTTTCTTACATCACCAAATGATGTTGGTCTTGGTGAAAAAAGAAACTTCACTGATTCAACTGGAAATCCACTGACTGAACACAAAAGGATGAGTTCAGTTAAACAAAGCTCATCAATTGAATGCGAAAAGCAATTAAAACACTACAATTATGATCAACTCACCTTTTCTTCCCCATCCTGAGTAGAAAAAGGGTCCTGGCTGTAATGGCGTGGCATTGGCTGCGGCTAAGCATGAGTCGCTCCCGATCGTCTTCTTCTTGCTCCTCCACAACACCACCACCGACGCTGACATTGAAGGCCACGGCAACCAACGGCCGAGATTGATCACATGGCACGGGATGCGTATCGCCATTAGTTCTTGATCCTAGTAGATTATGTTTGGCCGGGGGTATACTATTTTCTTCTCCAGGAAAATAAGGAATAAACTGTTTGGATAGGTAATCAGCATACTATCACGATAATGCTACTTGGTCCCTATGCTTTCACAAATATACTCCTAGTAAATTTTCATTTTAGTCCTTTCCAGTTAAATATGGAAAGTCTACCTATACTCTCCAAAAAGAGTGTAAATCTTACATCGTCTATCCTAAAAATTTACAAAACTTAAATAATTTTTTGTAAAGTAAAACAAAAAACCGAGTTAATGTGACAAATAGGAAATGATGTGTGACACTTTCAGGATTTGAAATAATCATACACATAAGATATAATAGGACTAAAACTTTTAATCTAGTGATAGTATTTTGGTTTGTGACTAAGCCAAGTAGATTAAGAGAGTTAAGTGTGCTAGGGCTAGAGTAGTTCTAAGATAGGTAACCTCCGGAAAGCGAGGTGTTAGATGATGGCCTTGGATGAAGAGGGTGTAAAATGTACAGCTAGTTCTAGGATGAGTGACCTTCCGGAAAGCAGGGCGTCACATGATGGCCCTCGGATGAAGAAGGTATAGATCTTACACCCCTTATCCTAAGATTCATAAAATTCTAAATAATTTTATGTAAAAAAAATTGATGTGACAAGTAGAAAATGATGGTCCTAAGGTGAAGAGTGTAAGATGTACACTCCAACAGAAAAAATTCTACTTGTACACCCGAAAATGGGGAGTAGATATTACACATTATCTTAGGATTCACAAAAACTCAAATAGCTTTTAGTAAAAAAAAAATGTTGATATGACAAGTAGGAAATGATGCGTAAGATATACGACCTACAAGTTGATACATCTTAAAGTAGGTTGTATATCTTACGTATTATTTTCTACTTGTCATATCAATATTTTTTTTTGAATCCGTAGAAGCTACTTGTTGAATCCGCAGGAGCTACTTTTAGAATCTTACATCTATTGGTGATGCTGGACAATGTGTGGTTGTGCTTGGTGAGAATGCTAGGATATATAACTACCCAATAATCTCATATTAGATATTACACAGAAGAGGGATTGTGTATAGATATATAAGGACTAAGCAGTAGCTCCCTCGTATTATTGGGCATACTCATTTTTGACATGTGGTTTATGCCTAATAATTTACCATTGCTAGTGGACTTAATGCTGTAGGTTTTAGTGGTGTCAGTTGCAATTTTGGCAGTTAATTTTGATTCAGTTATTGAAAAGTTATTGATATATATGTGTAATATGTGAATTAACTTTGTAAACTTTGTAAATTCGTAACATTATGAAGAATTTGAAATTGCCAACCAAAGAAAGCTAAACCTTATGTAGCACTTCCTTTTAGGACAACAACGAACTTGCTTCTGTTCCATTGTAAATTGGATGATTGTGCATATATGAACATAATTTTATGCTGTGCCATCGTTGGGAGACTATTATATTTTTTTCTTTATCTCTCTTCTTTTTTAAAACCCCTCCAGTTCAATGCAATTGAATATTGAGCAAATAGCAGATTCTTTTTTTCGTAATAAAAATTTACACATCTATAGGTTTCGTTTGGCAACAATAGGATGAAAATTTAAGGCCTCATTTGGCTGTTGTTACTTTTTCTAATATTTTTTTTTGTTGTACATAAATTGTATCTAATGGAGTGCATTAGTTGATGGAAAATTAATTGCAATCTACAAAAGTTTGTTTTGTTGCTAAAAGCAAGACCTCGGTAGCAACCTTTTTTGCTTTATTCATTTTAATGAAGACACTATTTTGCATCCTGCCTGGCTGCATTGCAAGCTAATGAATAATGATAAAATAGAGGAGTCCATTTTTTGGTGCATTCAATCACATTGAATTTCTGTTGATAGAAATTAGTAAGAATAAGGAAAGGACACCAAACAAGGTCTTGTTTTTGTTGTTCTAAACGAAAATTCTATTTGATTGGATGCTCTGATTGATGTTGTATGGTTTGCAATACATACATCTAAGGGTTTTGTTTGGTAACAACAAACAAATTTATAATATATCCTTTTCATAATTCCTTTTTTCTTTCTTCTTCTTTTTTTCTTTGTTCTTTCTCTTTTTAAATGAGTTTTCAAACTAATTGAGATAGAGAATTCCATCCACCAATATGTTCAATCACATAGAACTTGAGCTTAGAAAGGAAAAGGGAAAGAAATGTAAGCATAGCCAAATGAGGCCTAACTCTTTATTTTGTTTCTTTGTCTATGAAAGAGATGATCCTGAGAACTTTACCATCATAAACAAGAACGGAGAACTCCATCTTTGCATAAATTGCATAGAAATTAAGGAAATCAACAAACAAAATCATCGATTATACCAAGCATGCTTGACTGTTTACTTTAGATTGCCTCATCTTATTGACATGCTGTGCCGTCTCAACTACATGCTTTTCTCGATAAAAGCCTGCATATGCTGCACTAGCATTGCTCGAATTACAGCGTATGATTTTTGACTAGCCAATACTAGAGTTTTGGAATTTCGAGATGAAAAATTATAATAAACTGTCACGCTCAAGTGCGGAAGCCCAACTGGGCGTGCGAGCAGACCCCCTGTACAATGTCGAGATACAAAGTACCTGTCAATTTAGTACATTTATATAGAAAAAGAACCCAAAAGTTCCAAACTTCGAAATATTAACGTAAATGTTTACAAAAACTCTATTACATTCCAAAATACCCAAATTTTGCAATTACAATCTTCTTTCAAAATAAAACAAAAAACAGGTGTCAATAAAGCAGAGGTTCTATCTAGCCACAAACCTTATGCATCATCTTGCTCAGCCCCACACAACGTACCTGTAAAATAGTGGGATAAGAAACTAATAGAAATTTTCCAATGGGTACACCAAACTGCTGAGGGTAAGTTGCACCTGTTGGTCAACGAAAACAATAGTAGTAAGGGGTATGTTGAATAAAACTATAGTTAGATGTGTATCAGGGAATCATAATCTGAATTGCTGAAATAAAGCAAGCTATATTTCATGGAGTACAAGGGTGCACTATGCATCAATTTGGTGTGTATGATTGTCAACTTATGACCCTTACTTTTAGTCTCGGGTCATTTATACTCAATTTGGTTTGACCTTTCAGTCCCAGGCTAGGCCCTAACCTGCGAGTTCCTGGACTCTTCTGGAAGAGCTCACCCTACCATGCGATTGATCAGACCATCATGGCAATGATAGAGAAGCAAAGTTTCATGTCATCATGCTATATGAACAACAATGACAGTAGCAGTGATGGAATTGAGAACCATGTCCAATATCTCCCATAAAGGCCGCCCTGGCCAATATAAATACTACCGCCACCATTAGTTTATATGTCATCATGTTAATGTCTTACTATAGCTAGCATGCATCATATGTATATAAATATACTAGAAAACAACAATAGTTATATAACATGGATCAACTAGTATGCTACCGTTGTATCTACCATGAACATATAAACAAATGGAAGTATATGCATCCTGTCCATGTAGTTCTAGTGCTAATCTATCACATGATCTCATAGATAATGAATAAATTAAGGAGAAGTGTGATAAGATGGAACGTTGCATCAGGGTTTCGCTAAACCACCTTCGGATTGGAGCATCCACCTATAGCCGCTTGTTGATCATAGCTTGTCCCTGGCTATTTGAATGTCACCCTAACCTAAAGAGAGTGACGAGTCATACACTAAGGCTTAGTTTGGTATTGAGGTCTATCCGACGTTATTAGATAAAATGGAGTTGGGATAAAAGCATGTAAGGATATGCTTCTATGTTTTCCTGTGGGACCGCATAAAATATATCGTAACCGACTAATCACGATAGACGGAACGCAATATTATATACGGAAACAAACAGGGTATTTTCCTATCGTACTTTCTCACCGCACATAACGCAATCTCCCCGCAATTCCAAACGAAGTCTAAGTTAGGACATGTTTCTCGATAAAAGAACCTATAAAAGTCCATTTCTTCAAGTTTCACGGTGTCAGGTTTCAATTCCATATCAAGTTTCATAACCTAGCCCCTGTTCTGGAACTCAGCCACGAGTTTTACAAAAACAAAGCTGCACATTGTTCCATTGGGTTTGGGTTTCGGAACTCCACACCTAGTTCTGAAACTCAGCTCCTAGGCATTTTTCTCACTCGCAATTGCCGCATTTCTTCAAAATCGCAACGTCGATTTTACTAGAATCAACTCTGATTCGTTCAAGGCTCATGTAGGGCTTGACAAAGGTGAAAGAAATGTGAATTGACCAAACCCTAAGCTCAAATTAGGGGTTACTTGAGGGAAGCTAGGGTTTCACGTTTAGAACCCCAAATTTGGTAGTTCTTTCTCACTCAAAATTACCAAGGAGTTCCTACAAGTTGATGTAGAAGCTCAAACATTGAGAGGTCTTTGCAAGAAAAACCCTACAAACTCAACTTAGCAACCAATACACTCATAAAATCCCATCATAATGTAATTTTGATCACTCAAGAGGGGTTAGAAAACATATGGAAAATCTTAAGATCTCCACAAATTTCCGATTAAGAATCAACATAACTACAACTCACCAAAGTCTTGAAGCTTTTCCTAGTAATTTCGTATTTATATGCAAGCTTAGGCTTTTGTGTCGCTACTTGTATTTTCCTAGTATTTTACCTTTTCAGTTCTTCTTTAAATTAATTGAAGTTATGGGAATCAATCATTATTTAATTACGAAATAATGGCTTAATTTGATAATTAGATTTTGTATGTATGGAAACATTGTTACTGTTGAAATATCTCTGACTCTCGCTGGATTTGGATTCTCTCTCTTTCTCTTTTCCAGTCAATTTTAAGCTAATAGGTCATTTACCATCTTAAGTATACCATTGATAACCTTGATCCTTGTTTATTAGTTATATTTAGACTAGTTTCATGTATGTCTGTTAAACTATCATTTCATACCGTTCTTTACTCATCAATATAAGGAAGCAGGAATAATGTGTGAGCCATGTAAAGGTAGAGGATGGTTGCTGTGCGATTTTTGTGAAGGAAAGAAGACTTATGTGAAGGCGGAGAACAACCGGATTTATCGCCGTTGCCCAACTTGTAAAGCTGTATGTCTTGTCAAGTTGTCGAACAAAAGCAAATAACGGTGTTATCTGTTTTAACGTATGTAGTAATGCATATTAATGAAGTATTCTCACCATTTTTTCCTTTTTCAGGTTGGATACGTTATATGTCAAAAGTGCAAAGTCTTCAAGTGTGTCACTTTTCCAGACTATAGTGATGGTGAGCTATGATGATCTCATGAATTGAATTCGACATGTTCTTTTCGCCTGTCCCTTTTCACTTGTTTCGGATGATCTTCATATTGTTTGCCATTCAAGGTGCGCCCAACAGAATTCTGATTACTGTACCTTGTGTACAAACAACATTCTCGCTTAATATATTGGTCCTCTTGGTCATCAGAGATAATTTGATGCTTTACACAACTGCCTTATGTTGTTTGGAAGTACAAATTCAGCAACTCCTTAGTCCATTGTTGTGCTTGTCAATTGTCAAATATAAAAGTGAGTTATACTAACAACTAGAAGTGAACTTTAAGGCTGCTGATGCCGTTGCATGCAGGCATGGAAGGCGTCGATAAATTCGGGCGGTATCCAGGGGACTTTTAGAGGGATATTAAGAGCATTACATAGGAAAACTATTGGTTGCCTCTTTGATTGATCTTCAGCCAGCTACATGCAAAGTTGCTAGAGGCTCGGTGTTGTTGATAAGATATGCAGTGCGTGAAACGGCTGCAGGGTTCATTGAAGCTTGTGTTGGAGATAATTCAATTCTTTTAGTAGAAATATGTCTTTTAAAGTATTTGGTTGTCAAAATAGCGAAGAATTCTTTTTCCTCCACGTGTGAGGCTCCAATGATTACTTCTAGGGATAGAATGATCTATCCTATCGGCACGTCTTCCAGGTAGTGCCATAAGAACCAACAAGACTTTCAGTGATCTAGCACTATAGAATAAATCTCACAAGAAAAGGTAAGCCCCAGAGTAGTGCAAAGCTCAGAGAAGAAGTATAGAAACCACAAAAGGTTGAAGGAGGAAACTGATAAATATGAACCACCACTTGAACACTTCTCTTATAGAGGCAAATATGCCGCCATGGGTGGCAGAGAAGTGTAAAAACCACAAAAGGTAGGAGGAGGAAGCTGACAAATATGAACCACCATCTGAACACTTCTCTTATAGAGGCAAAGATGCTGCCGCGGGTGGCCAAGAAGGACTACAGCTGCAGATAGCCAATAGGAGCTAGTGCTTCAACGGCTAGTTTGACTAAGAGAAATAGGTGTTCTTCGGTAAGCTAAAAATACAGTAAATAGTTGTATTTCTTTCGGTTGCATACTATACATAGTTAGACTGGAAGGGCTAGTGGTGTTGTATTTTAATTTACAGTTGGTTGTTGTATTATGGATGTTTGTATGTACAATGTTGCTTTGTGTTTTAAGTTTTTTCTATACTCTGATACATATTAGTTGTGGACTACTAGAAATTGTGTCCTAGACTCATAGGATTTGCTATTACTGGTGGTTGACGCTTCATGTGTACGGGGCTTCCCTTGAATACGATAGGCCTGTTGGCGTATCCAGGAGCTTCCGCCGTAACCTAGGGCGGGACAGCTTGTGTATTAGATTATAGTGACAGCCGGTATTGCACCTCCTATTTATAGAGTTTGCCTATAACAACAGTTATCAAATTGATTATAGAAATGACACCTTACGAGGCCTCATATGGGAAAAAATGTCGAACACTGATTTGCTGGGACGATGTAGGTGAGAGGAGAATCCTCGGACCTGAGTTGGTAGAGGACACCAAGGAGAAGGTCAAGATTCTTCAGTGACGACGGCTCTTTATTGCTCAAAGTCCGCAAAAGCATTATGCTGATCACCGCTGAAGCAATTTGGAAATCAAGGTTGGGGATTACGTATTTCTCAAGGTTTCACTGACACGAGCGATCAAGAGGTTTGAGTAAGCCCTCACTGTACTGGGCCATTTGAGATTTTTGAGTGGATTTGCTATGCCCCGAAACCCTTTGGGAAAGCATTTTTTGAAAATCCTTCATTTTGAAAACAGATTTGCGAAAAAGCATATAATTTTTTTTTGAAACATTGCCTGAGACGCGCACAGATTTGTCACACGTATAGTGTTTCCTCTATTCATACGAACAGTGCTTTTTCTGTGCATGCACGGCGTAGGAGCACAGATAAACAACCACAAGCAACCTGAACAAAGATGAATCAACATAATAGCTACGACACCTACAACCAATCTAGAAACCTCAAACAAGAATGCATAAACCACAACAATAGGAAAACCCAATAATAAGATCTAAACTCAAGACTACAAGGCCGAGGTACATATTCTTAACATGACAAAGAAAATAATAACAGGAAAGAATCAGAAACTAGCAACACAAAATCCACGACCCGAGCTATTTAGGTGCTAACTACGTCCTCATGCGGCGCCCCGACCCACACTGTCAGCAACACCTAAAAAAATAGTGGGTGAGAAATATATAAATATGTTCTCCAATGAAAACCAACCGCCGAAGTCAAACCACACTCACTGGTCAACAAAGAATACGATAAAGAGATAACAACAGTAATAAGGAGTTAATTAAAATAATCAACTGAGATATAAACATGATCAACTATAGTAGCATGATGATAAACATGTAAGGATCGTGATATGAAATACAATCTACTGCCGCTACTATAAATGAGAGTCATATATGCAACGACCTGACCCGCTAGCAACAATAACTCGTTGGGCCCAAACCACCGGCCCAAAATGCTTAAGCCCAGTTATTATTACTAGCATGTAGGCCTCATATAAACTGATCGGAATCAGTATCCCATCCAATGTGGGACTATTGGGGGTGTTACAAACTCCCCCTGTTTAGACCCTGGCGTACTCGTCGGGTCCAAACTAGATCACAGACAGATAGACCAGGACCATTACCAGGCGATGTGAGATTCCAGAGGTGGCTCCTACGGGTTCAAGAGGTGGCTCCCACCAAACCCGTTGGTGTAGCACTTTGTCCCGCATAGCACTTTGTTCTCACACTTTCGGCCGGTATTCGTCTCTGATACCAATTGCAACGATTCGACCCGCTAGCAACAACTCGTTGGGCCCAAACCACCGGCCCAAAATGCTTAAGCCCGGTTATTATTATTAGCGTGTAGGTCTCATATAAACTGATCGGAATCAGTATCCCATCCGATGTGGGACTATTGGGGGCATTACAATATATAAATGCAATAAAGATACCAACTACAGTAGTAAGATAATACATAACCAAATATTATGAATCAATATACAAAGAGATGCCACTACTGTAATCAAAACAACTAATTGATAACCATGTGCAACTCAAACAAAGATACTATGCACAACCGGAGATATAAATCATCCAAAATCATACCCAATCACCACGACCGCCATAAAGGTTGGGCCTAAGCTTGCCCGCTAGGTCGCGAAGACCAGTAACCAAGTTTCATTCCCAAGGGATATAACATGCCGCACCTATGTTGCTACCTATGTCTGAGAGTGGTGTACATCAAACTTGTACTTAGGGTGACGAACTCTGTCTAAGAACAACACCTCCTATTAGGTTGTGAACTCTGTTTAAGAGCAACAATGCCGTCTCAAGCTATAGTTATATGTATATGCTCAAATCTCCAACAAATCCAGACTTAACAGTCTAATCAATGCCCGTAGGCAACAGGAGGAGCCAAGAAATAAGCTCAAAGACAAGGAGATCCATACTCACAAACATAATCATAATCTCCAAGTTGATTTGCATCCTACAATACACAAGTATCAAGGAAGATAGCGATAAATGCAAATCTCAGAAAGTAGGCACCAATCAATTAGGTCAAATCTCATGAAACAGGCACCAACCAACTAGGTCACATTTCATGAAGTAAATCCACTAACCACAATATCGAATCATATGAAGGACAATAGCCGATCGATAAGGTCTATCGCATAGGAGTAAATCCGTTGATTCACAGGGTCAAAACTCAACAAATGAGTAACACTGACCTATTAGGTCAAATGATAGTCAGGTGGATTAGCCACTAGAACGAATCCTACTCAAGGATTTAAGTGCCTATCGACACGGGCCGTATGTATGGTGCCGTATCATACCAACAAGATATCGGCATGATACAAACCCCGTGCCGATGGCACAGCTCAAAACCTTCTATTCTTTAAATTAGTAAGTAATTTTCTCAATAAAGTTTAAAAGATTTAATAAAAATACATAACAAACAGTTAGAATATTTTGTTGCTAACAAAAATAAATATTTCATGCTATTATGTGTCAGCACTGTAACACCCCGTACTTTTAAACTTCTTTATTTGACTCCTATTCTTATTAAGTTTGGACCTTTTCGTAAATTCCTATCTTCGAGTGATTCGGCGGCATTTTGTTACTTAATTAGTATCTAACTTAATTAATTTTTCTCCCTAACCCTCACCCGATCAATCCCTCTTTTTCCCCTCCCCTACGACTCGCTCTCTCTCTCTTCCTCACCGCATCCGTACGACCTCTGTCGTTCCGCAAGTGCGCACGCGACGCCATCCGATCGTCGCCGTCATCCGTAGCCGCCTCCGCCGCAATCCTCTTTGGCCGTTATTTTTGGTTCACTATCGACGGCATCCTGCCGTCATCTTCACCATTTTCGAGAAGGTTTTTCTCTTTCCCTTATTTTATCTCTATATCGAACCTTGTGATCATCCAACCTTCTTGTTTATCGTTATATTATTATTTTGAATACTCGCCTCATGATGATCGAAATTTAAAACTATCAAAATCTGATTTGCTTTGATCTAAATATGTGTTATTCGATCTATCATTTTATCTTGTATTCCTATCTGATTTAGTTATATAAATCCTCCATATTCTGCATGCTTCTTGTAATGCTCCTTACATGTTCGATAAAATGCCTAAGAGAGGGTGAACTTTGTTTTTGTTTCTAATTCCGATCCTATCTGATTGTAAATTGCCTATTAATATTTCAACATCTGAAAACCCTCTTTTCGAGCATTAGACCCTTCGTTTTATTATTTAAAACTTCATTCGTCTTATCTTGCTTCTTTGAATATTTTAGTTTTTGAAACTCTCAATTCTCTTGATTGTTAATTTAGTTTCTTTGAGTTCATTATTCTAAATCTCTTTCGTGCTCCGTCTTGCCCTTTTGCATGCATCTGTAGTCGACATTGTTGACCTATGTGAACCTATCCGAATTCAAACTTTTGTATAAGCTTGCTTTCTAAATATATATATTCTCTTTGTAAGTTTATTTTTAAATAGCTTATAGAGAATCGTATATCTCTATTTTAGGTTCCGACGATTGATCTTGTACAATTTTCGATTGGATAGCTTCTTAACTTAGAAGCCGCTTTTGAGGTAAGCGACCGAACACCCGTTAGTTTTTGTAAGATAATTTAGGAAAATATTTTGATTATATGAAAATCTTATTTTGTAGAATTTAAAATTAAGGGTTAAGCATATTATTAAATATTTCTGTAAATTGAGTTTCAACTGTGATTGACAAGTCCTTTTAGCAAAATAAACTTTTGAAATTTGATAATCTGCTCTGTAAATTAGTGACTGGATACACTTTGAATTATGATGTCTCTTGGTATTCTGCTATGCTTATGTTGGCCATGTCGACATGTACTTTGTTATAGAAGCAAGCTTCGTCTTTGTATTGGCCTTCGGGTGCCTGCGCCTATCCGCGCCTCTGTTTTGTTTGCACCTTCGGGTGCCTGCGCCTATCCGCGCCTTTGTTTTGTTGCACCTTCGGGTGCCTCTGTTTTGTTTACGCCTTCGGGTGTCTTTGGATCTCGCCAACGGATCATATGATATAGTTAGATGCCGGAGACTTAATATTTATTTCGTTATATGTTGAAAGAGAAATGCTTTGTAAAATTATAGTGCAATCCGATCTAAATTTTAAATTTTGACAATTCTCACTTTCGAAAATTTGCAAATTTGAAAACCAGTCGCTTGAATTAATTTTCGTATCCGTTTATTTATTTGTATTGTATGCTTAATCCAACTAATGTGGTGTATGGTTGCTTACCCAGGTACCGAGATCGATTTGCCGGGCGGGGCTGAGACCGAGTGAACGTTAGACGTAGTTAGTTTTGATTTTTAGTCCTTTTAGTTTTATGCCTAGCATATTTAGATGTGAATATTTTTTTGCACTTCGTAAATGATCGTTTGTTATCTTTTATTTCGTTATTTCTTCGTACTCACCTTTGTTAATTATGATATTTAGTGGACCGAATTTATGGTGTTTCTTAGTAAGCTTTAGTTCTATAGATGTTAGAATTCCATTTGATTGTAGTTAAAATTCAATTTTTTAGTCTCATCCTATGATTCTTTGGATTTAGTGGAAAATTTGGTAATCATCTTTTTGCTAGCTTCCGTCTGATTCTGTAGCCTTGCATATTTGCTAGTCTAGCAGATATGCGGCGTCTGTTACGCCTCGGGTTTGGGGCGTGACAAGCACACATGAATCTTTTGTGACCGACACGCATCGACACGGCCTGGCATACACCTTGTCGTACTGTGCCGGTAAGTTTCCAACACGATCCCGTGCCACGATACTTAAATCCTTGATCCTCTTGTATATATCACACATTCGCTAAAGATGGAGAACAATCACAGTAATCATAAGTCTAGAGTATCAAGCATGTAGGAATACGGAGTCATGATAATTTGTACTATTCAATAACTATACGAAATAGAATGAGCATAGAGAAAAAACTGAGTAAGATACAACTTTACCGATCTCAGATTGAAGCACCCACCTCACCAAGTATTTGAGTACTCGATCGATGTTTCTAGATGTCACTGTTAGATGTATGCCTAGAAGCCAACCAGGCCGACACATGTATTTTTTTTAGGACATAAATTTGTATTTGATTTTATAATATTATGAATAAATTTGGGTCCTTAATTCCATTCATGTTGTGTATGTGTTTATGAATTATCCAAGGAATTAATAAGATGATGACATATATTCTCAAGAGTTGAGAATTTGAGACGTGTCATTGGTGGTTAATTCCTAAATGCTCCCGATCAATGGATCATTACCAGGACGGTGATTGATCCGGTGAGCTTGGTGCACATGTCGCTTCCCTTTTGGGTAGACGGGTCTCGAGTCGACAGTGTGGGGACACTGAAGCGAATATGCAGATGGTTGTTAGAGAACAAGGGTATCGAGCGTGATCGACACGAGAAGTCACTTGGATGTCTACTCACTCGTCAGTGACTTACTCAATGTTGCAGTAGTGTGACTGGTCCTTTGACCTGCGGTGCCTTGACTATTCACAATGAGGTTACTGTAGTTTAACTGTACATACACTTGGTCCCTAGCCATTCGGGTCTTTGTGGTGCATGTTGGCTGCAGTAGGTTCATTGTAGGAATAGGGTGCGCACTTAGATGGAATCTATCTCCCTTGGTAGATAGGGGTGTTAATTAGTCCTATGTAATTTATGAGACCCAGTTTAGAAGACCTTGGCNAATTAACTCATATTTACTTGCTGAAATCTCAGGTTAAAACAGTTGGAAGCAAAAACCCAAAATCAATACTCGATTCGGCTAAAAGAACGTCGATAACAGAATAGTTGAGTCGAATACCTTCTTAAGCTTCCAACCAGCACCTCACTGGTTCAGAGCTGCGAAAAGCTCTCCAAAATACTCTCTCACACATCCACGTGAGCTCTATGACACCGGCAACCAGCGAAGGTCGAGCGCGGCGACGAAAACGAGCGAAATCGTCGAAATCTTTGTAGAGAGAGAAAAAACCTAGAGAGAGAGAGAGAAAAAGAGTGGAAGAAGCTTTCTCTGAGCCTAGCACCCTCCACTGAGTCCCCAGAGGCGTGCTGGAATCAAATAGGTGAGAGCAAGATGTGAAATGACCAATTTAGCCCTGCTGCCACGAATCTGCCAATGCTGTATCGGTACAAGGTGATGGCTGTACCGGTACAGCAAGCAGAAAATCCTGATTGTCGCAGATCAATGTATTTTCTCACTTTTAGCATTCCAATCATCCTCTAACTTATTCAAAAACTTGTTATAACCTTTTAGAACATGTAGGATTGATCCACACATCATTCCACACACTCGAACTCCGCAATTTGCAAAAGTTCCATGTATTACAAAGGTTATCACTTTTCATGAGCCTAACTAAGAGGAGTTAGTGTATCGGGCGTGCAAAGGCGTGCGTTTCGCGGCGACCATATCGTCCGTGAGGGCCAAGAGAATGATTAAAGGAGGGTGTAAAGCCTATTTGGCAACCATGGTTGATGGTCGAAGGGAGCACCCCGAACTTGAGGGTATCAGGGTAGCATGTGAATTCCCGAATGTATTTCCGGCGGAGTTACCGGGATTACCACCGGACCGGGAAGTTGAGTTCGTCATTGACTTGATTCCCGGGGCGGCGCCAGTTTCGAAGGCTCCGTACAGAATGCCACCGGTGGAGTTAAAGGAGTTAAAGGGCCAACTGCAAGACTTGCTCGATAAAGGCTTCGTGAGGCCGAGCGTGTCTCCGTTGGGAAGGACGGCACCGGTGCTATTTGTAAAGAAGAAGGACGGCACACTTCGACTCTGCGTAGACTATCGCGAGTTGAACAAAGTAACGATTAAGAACAAGTACCCATTGCCAAGGATTGACGATTTATTCGATCAGTTGCAAGGGTCCAATGTGTATTCGAAGATTGATCTCCAATCGGGGTATCATCAATTAAAGATTAGGCCGAAGGATGTGCACAAGACGGCGTACCGTACGCGGTATGGCCATTATGAGTTCACGGTAATGCCGTTTGGGCTTACTAATGCCCCGATAGCATTTATGGACTTGATGAATCGAGTCTTCAGGCCGTTGTTGGATCAATGCGTCGTGGTGTTTATAGACGACGTATTAGTTTACTCAAAGAGTGAGGAGGAGCACGAAGAGCATCTGAGAACTGTGCTGCAAATACTCAGACAGGAGAAGCTCTATGCAAAGTTGAAGAAATGTGACTTTGGTTGAAGGAGGTCACATTCTTGGGTCATGTGGTATCGGGCGACAGAGTGTCGGTAGACCCGAAGAAAGTGGAGGTGATCAAAGATTGGCCTTGCCCGACAAGTGTAGCGGAGGTCCGCAGTTTTCTCGGACTCGCGGGCTATTACCGGTGGTTCGTGGAGGGGTTCGCTAAAATAACCACTCTACTAACGCGCCTCACGCATAAAGGAGTAAAGTATGTCTGGAGCGACGATTGCGATCGGAGCTTTGAGGAGTTAAAGAACAGGTTGACATCAACCCTGGTGCTTGCCTTACTGACTCCGGGGGAGACCTTTGTACTGTATAGTGATGCCTCTTATGTTGGTCTCGGGTGTGTACTAATGCAAAATTGTCACGCCCCGGGACCCAGCGGAAGCCCGCCCGGCACGTGCCGAGACCCGCCATACGTCTAAAACGTATAAGGCGTCTGAAAAAAAACAGCAATAATAAAAGCAATAGCGAAAGACAACTAGGAGTATCAGAGCATGATAAATGTCTAAAGGCTACAACAAGGGATAAGGATAAAACTGTAAATCCACTAATAAAAGCATAAAGTAATACAAAGGAAATCCCAAATACAAGTGCTATAGGTAGATACATAGGTGGTCTCTATACATGGATACAAAAACGTCTCACTCTCTCAACTACAAAAAGAAGGAGTAAACCACCTAGGCAAAGTACCGCTCCTCGCTAGCTAGCNATTTAACCAATTAAGGAAAGGATAAATTTAAATCTAGATTTGTACTTATCCTTAATGGTTATTATATTATTAAAAAGAGGATTATATTCCTCTATATAATAATATAGAAGTTTTTTACAAAACCCTAGCCGTCATCTCTCTTCTCCTCTTTCTTCTATATTCTAGCAAGAAAGAAGTCCTTTTGCAAGGGAGCTAGCACCCCGGTGAGGATATCAATCAAATTAAGAACCTCGTGTGGATACCTATAGAGGCCGGACGCGTGTGCGGCTTCAAGAGAATCCAATTCCACAATCATTAAATTGAGGTGAAGATCTATCCGCGAAAAAGGTAAAGATTCGATCTTACTTTTCTCCTTTAATCTTAAAGAACATAAGGGATCTTAATTGCGTGGTTTTTGAGATTGGATCTTGAGAGTTTTCAAAATCAAAATTGTTTGATTTCTTTTTTCGCTGCGTTTTTACCGTACGCAATTTTTTAACAGTGGTATCAGAGCCATCCTTATGTTCTTAAGATTAAAATTATGAATTTAGGTATTATAAACCGTTTTTCGCTGATCAAACGATTTATAGATCATTGTTTGGTTGATTCGAATAATCAAATTGGTCAAACAATTTAATCCATGGTTTCTAGCAAACTAGCAAAAAAAAAAAAAAAAAAGTAGCACCGTACGGAAGCTACTGTAGCAATCGTATGGACGGCACTAATGCGATAATCAGGACAGCACTTCGGTATCGAATCATGCATGCAATGTGTGTTCAACTGTATGACCCTCTTAACATCACTAATTTGCTCACTACGGCATAATCGGCACATCGGACCGACTTACTGATTTTCAAAATTCGCCGATTCCCATGTAAACTCGCTGAGATGCCACTTCAACTCAAAAAGTATCCCAAATCATACCAGACATCAACAAATCTCATCCATTGTCCTGCAACATCCTATTTTAGTGTTGGAATACTCACATGCAAAGTAAGCGACAACAGAAACTACGACTCCAAAAGTAAGTCAAATCGGGTTTTGTGCTACCTATTTTGGTATCGAAACCAACCTACAATGCACTTGCTGCCATGAGAGACTTGAATAGTGAGGATAGGCCAGCCAACAAAGTTTGACAACTTTTCTGGATAGCCACAATACCGATTTCATGAAAATGAAACTGAAACGCGTGATAACAATCCTATTTAGCCTCAATTAGTGTCATTTTGCACCAAACAACCACGAAGGGTTTCTGGACCTCGGACAACTAGTCCAAACATCAAACATTGCTAAATAATATTGTCCAAACATCAAATATATATTGCAAAAGCATCGTAATGCCTTATTCACATCATAATTTATTTAGCATCCACCATAGTAATAAAAGTGGATTTCTAGTGTTTTTACCAAACTTTCATGACTCGGAAGACAAATAATAGCGCGCGAGGATGACGACATTCCTGTGGCTGCAACGGAATTGTCACGCCCCGAGACCGCTACCAATTTGGTCCGATCCGGGCGCGTCGAACAGACGCCGGACGGACAGCACCTCCCCTGTCCGCCCAAGGCTAAACAACAGGATCATGTACAACAAGTTCCCAGGAAATCAACTTGAATACGTACATGATCAAAACAATAGCGAGGGCACAACCAGTGCCGAACATTACAAGAGCAAGCATCACAAGTATAAACAAGTGAATAAAAGAGAGATATAACTATCTATTACATCACATTTGACATTCAACATTTACATCCATTCAACCTTTAATACAACTTGATCACATTTAAGCTTACAAAATGAATACATAATCATATCACATATATATATAATGCTAGCTATCCAAAATACATCATGTCATCTATNATAAGGCATGCATTTTAAGTGCTCTAAAATTCATATAAATTCCATTTAGCATAGAAATGAATTTAAAAATATTTTACAACAATTAGAAAGAGCATAGGGGCCATTCGCCCCATTTCCACGAAGCCAAACCCACCGTCGTCAACGAAGGCTTTCATTTGCCACGACGAAGGCGTCCACCACACTCCTAGTACCCTAAAGGTATGAAAGCAAGTGTCATCTAGTCAAAACGAACGACGCTAAGTTCAATCTTTAACCATATAGGGCTAGGGTTGAAGAAAACTGACCGATTGCGAAGGAAGCTCTCTCGATCTCCAAATGGGAGCTAGAGTCCTTCCAATCTAACCTAAACAAAGGTTCTAAACCCATCAATTAGGTTCCAAAGCCCTCAAATCAAAAATCCCCAAAACTAACCCTAGAATCCCAATCTAGGGTTTCATCTAGTAAAACCTAGAAAAACATGTATTAAATGGGGATTACAAGCTACCAACCTCAAGAGAAGCTTCAATCCAAGCTCAAAACCAAGTAGGGTTGAAGTTGGATCCTCCACAAAGCTTCAACCGCAAGCTCGAAGCCACCAAGGTGAGAAAATGGGGAAGAAGATGATGCTCCAAAGCCTCCAAGCAAGCTCCTTCTCCTCTTCTTCTTCTTCTTCTTCTTTTCCCTCTCTTCCTCTCTCTAGAATAGGTGGGAAGGGAAGGAATGAGGAGTGAAGATGGTGAAATGGCCATATAGACCATCTAAAGCAACAAAATCCACTTTGGCCCCTCAAAAACTCAAAATTACATCAGCCCGGTCTGGGCAGTTTTCGCCCAGAGGGACCGGTCTCCCCGACTTGGGACCGGTCTCTCAGCCTGCCCCGAAAACCCAACGTTCGGGAACCGATCTCTCCCTGCGCGGGACCGGTCTCTCCTCGCGCAGACGCGCTCGGGGACCGGTCTCGACTGCCATGGACCGGTTGCCTCGCCGGCTGCGCAGCACTGCTCACTGGGGGACCGGTCTCTCCTATCAGGGACCGGTCCCCGAGAGTAAAACTCTCAGGACTCAGCCAAAACTCTAGAAATTGAACTTTTAGGCCGGTATATCATCGACGGCCCTCCACCAAGTGTGGAAAAGTTCGGAACACAGATCGAACACTTGAACCTCGCAATTTGCAAAAGTCCAGTGTGCTACATTCACCACATTTCGAGAGTAGACCAGAATATCATCGATGAACACCACGACGAACCTGTCTAGATAAGGCTTGAAAACACGGTTCATTAGATCCATAAAAGCTGCCGGGGCATTAGTAAGCCCGAACGGCATAACTGTGAACTCGTAATGTCCATACCGTGTTCTGAAAGCCGTCTTCGATACATCCTCGGGTTTAATCTTCAACTGGTGGTATCCCGACTGCAAGTCTATCTTGGAATACACACACGACCCCTGAAGCTGATCAAACAAGTCATCGATCCTTGGCAACGGATACTTGTTCTTGATCGTGACTTTGTTGAGTTCACGATAATCCACACAAAGGCGAAGCGATCCGTCCTT
>NC_033640.1:6434194-6450526 GCF_001540865.1 Ananas comosus
CGCTGCTGGCTCCTCGGATGCTTCGGCGGCCTCCTAGAGTGCGTCTGGCTCGCACCCTCAGCCGCAGGCCTCTTGGCCTTCCCTTTGTCCCTAGCCTCTCGCTGCTCCTGGACCTCTGCCGCGCCGCTCTCCACAATGAGCGCGCGATCCACCACCTCCCGGTAGGTTTGGAGGTTAGAGGATTGCACGAACCGAAAGATAGACGGTCTAAATCCTCGCTCGAAGATGCGGGCCTTGTCCTCGTCGTCCCGCACGACGAAGGGCACGCAATGCAGAAGCCGAGAAAACTCCCTCTCGTACTCGGCTACAGTCCGGTCGCCCTGGTGCAAGTTGCGCAAGTCTTGCTCCATCTTCCTCTTGACGCTGGTCGGGAAGTAATAAGCCAAAAGAAGCTCCTTGAACCTCGTCCAAGTGATAGCTGCCAAATCTGTGCGGGGGTTCTCCTGGAGATCCAACCACCAGCGGTAGGCCTCGCCGTCCAAGTGGTGAGTGGCGAGCCAAACTCTGTCCCTCTCCTCCACGAAGGTATCGCGGAAGAGCTTCTCCATATGCAGCAACCACTTCTCCACGATCCAGTGGTCGACCTTCTCGCCGTCGAAGACTCGAGGGCTGCACCTCCTGAACTCATTGAGGCGCTCCATCAATCTGTCTCGCTCCACCCCCTCAACCAAAGTAGGGAATGCAGCTCCAACCGGGGGCCTCTGCACAGGCGGTGCCACCAAAACCTCCTCCTGGGGTGCGGCCGCAGGCGCCGCACGCGAAGAACTGGGCTCGGGGGACGGCGCTCTCGGTGCCACGTCCATAACTGGTGCTGGCGGTGTAGGGGCCTGAGTCTCCCTAGAAGCTGCTGCCTGCTGCAGTAAGAGGTCCTCCAGGCGCTTCATCCGCGCCTCCTGTCGGCGCGCCGCCTCAGTCTGCTGTCGGGCTGTCTCCGCCTGCTGAGTGCCCAAATCAGTGAGGGCCGCAAGCTGGCCCCTCAACTCACGGACCTCGCTGGATCCGGAGGTAGCGGAGGTCTCGACCACCTCAAAATTTGCCGCATTGTCCGCCCCGGCAGATTGGGAGCGAGTAATCGGCATCGTCACTACAATATCATAAAAGCGTAAGTTAGTAAAAACCCACGCTATCGCATCCCCGCTCAAACGACAATACCCAAATCATGCGAAAGTAAGGAAGTGTTCTCCACTACTAACTCCTGATGTTACGTTGTCGGCCGCCAACGTAACCCTCCGCGAAGTTAGAGGCTAAACACTCCAATTTAACTCCACTTTCTAGAGTTATCCAAGATACCCAATCCAGATACTTTCGCTTACAAGTCAAATAGACCTCGTCTCTCAAGAGCCTATTTCCTATAGTCCAATCCGGCCTAAGGTTTGCTAGGTCCCCTAAGACTCAACCCTAGGCTCTGATACCAAATTAATCTGTCACGCCCCGGGACCCAGCGGAAGCCCGCCCGGCACGTGCCCAGACCCGCCATACGTCTAAAACGTATAAGGCGTCTGAAAAAAAACAGCAATAATAAAATCAATAGCGAAAGACAACTAGGAGTATCAGAGCATGATAAATGTCTAAAGGCTACAACAAGGGATAAGGATAAAACTGTAAATCCACTAATAAAAGCATAAAGTAATACAAAGGAAATCCCAAATACAAGTGCTATAGGTAGATACATAGGTGGTCTCTATACATGGATACAAAAACTGTCACCCCCGCCCCGAATCCACATACCCAATTTGGACGGTTCGGGCGCGTCGGACGGCCGCCGAAACGGACAGCACCTCTTCTGTCCGCCAAGGCTAAGCAACGCGGATCATGTTAACACTTAAGCACCTCAGGAATTGTGCTTAAAATAAACATACATGATCGAATAGATGCACACAAGTGCATATACATCAAGAGCAAGAACCACAAGTCGATATACTAGTGTATAAAGAGAGATAGTCTAACTATGCACAATCATTCAAGCATTTACATCATTTGAATATTTATTTTTCATCTTCCAAAAATGTAAGTACATGTTTTTCAAAAATACAAGTCTCTCCGATATCTATCTCAAAATATCAACTAGTACACTGAGGTTGACTGTCTAATGGCATAAGGAAAATGCTACTAACTAGGCTCACTTAGGTGGCGCTATGCCGCTTGCAAGCGGTCCTCGCTCGGCTCGCATCTCTATGTGTACCTAGTACCCAAAACACGAGCGGGGTTGAGAACTTAATATAAATATAGTTCCCAGTGGGTTCGGCCGCCAGACGCCGCCGGTTTTTTCCCACTAGGTTCTAAGCTGCACAGAATAGTAGAGGTAGATAATATATAAAGAGATAACTTGCAAACTACTCTATTCATTCCATCAAATAATGATATGCATGCAACAACTACTATCAGCGAGAATCATGTCAATGAGTATATAAAAGTACATAGTAATCGCAATCTACACATACACTATGTCTACTCGAGGTAATAATGCAAGTCTACTCATAGGATGTTCTACACATGCTACCATATACCTCGATAGTATCTCAATCTCATGGCAACCCGCCGAAGGTTGCCACCCGGGACAACACGACTCACTCTCAATGCTCTAGGTGAGGAAAAACTGCACTCGCACACCGAGACCGTCTGCTGGGACAACCCTGTAGATACTCCAGAGACTCTGTGCCTCGGGGAGGACACCGACAAGCCGAAAACAGACTAGTGAGGTATGATGCCATCCTCACAAAGAGGATACCCTATTCTACCAGGGGTCAAGTACTCAACTGCACTGAATGTCAACATGCATAATGTCTCACCATGACATATCGGGAAATCTACTATCCCTAGGTTTCAAATCCATAGTGTTGCCACACACTAGCATTTGATGCCACTGCATTATGTCATGATGCTAGTATGTTGTCCTCAATAACTCACTAAATTGACATGCCACTCGTTCTTGTTATAGTGTTCTATTAACTAATCCAATATGCCACTTGTTTTCATCATCAATGAAGTCCATATTTAACCATTCATTCGTGTCACTATAAAGGATCTTGTCAGCATTGACCCAAATCCTCATGCAACCTAAGTTCGTATGTGTTCAAAGCCCACCAATCGCCTACACTACCAATAGGAAACATGCAAGGAAATGGAATGTAATCATCTATTATCCTATATGATGCACAATATCAATTATATGAATATGATCAAATAAAACTTAGAGCATAAAAAGGAGCCCCGGATTGTTCGGGATACACCCCACGTTTTACCGCTATCACGAAGCTAGTTCTCAATTTGCACGTTCCCTAGTCGCGCGCCTTTATTCTTCGGTCTACACAAGGCCGCCTGCGCTTGTTTCTGGCCAGAAGTCGGCCGAACGCTCGACGAATTGACGAACCGACGCTTCCCACCACGCGTTAGGCACTCAAACACAAACTTTTTCCTCAAGCCAAGTAATGGGACTTCCACTCCAAAGCAAACCTTTTCTCTCCAAATGCACCTCCAATTCCTCCTCTTTTGGTGGAGAAATTTGTTAAGAGAAAGAGAGATCTTTCTCTTTGGTTGCAAGTGCTGTGGAAAAAGAAAGAAAAGGCTCAGCCCCTATATATATATAGGAAAACTTGCCTCCAAGTTTTCATGAGGAAACTTGTCATCCAGTTAACTTGGCCTCCAAGTTTCATAGGAAACTTGGCCTTCAAGTTTCATATGAAACTTGGCTCCAAGTTATCCAAGAACTATTTCACATTCATTTTAGCAGCACAGTACAGATATTTTTTCGTGCTGCCCCCTGTTTCTCTTCACAGAGAAATTTACATCTTCATGTTTTCCGAGCTCCCCATTTCAACAACGGTCACCTAACATTTTTTTTTATAATTTAATGTCTATAAGTCCAATAAAAATAGTATCCATTACTATTTTTAGTTTATTTTCAACTTTTACAATTGTAAAATCCGTATGTTACTTCCAACCGCAACCTCATCGGAACCATTCTTAAATGTACACCCGTAACTTCATATTTTAGAAGTCCGGTACCGTTACAATCCTCCCTCCTTAAAAAGATTTTCTGCTCGAACTCAAATCTCATCTCAATTCGAGTTTTTGGTGGGGGCATCTCGAGGGTAACAATGCCTTTTGCACTCCGAGTGGCCTTTTTTCTCAATCGGAACTTATCCACAGGCCCACTACAGAGGAATATGAGACCAAATTCACTTCACATTTGCTTAAAAGCACAATCACCAAAAGTCACTTACGTTTGCAAGTCTGGTGCAGCGAAGTCCGCATTCGACAACTCTAACACGCTCGAACAACTACTTCTACGAATCTAGGAATATACTTTCGATTCGATCACTGGGCATCGCCTAGAAGTAAATATCATCTGGTGCATCGACCCATCGCAAGTGGCCATACTATCACATCGAAATTTGCTATTAACTTACGAGATGGCACCTTCGCCATCTCCAATGTTAACCTCTCAGAGAGCATATTCTCTATCTCGTGTCGTAATCAATATCCAATGTCCTCCAAAGACCACTTTAATCTTCTCTTTCCCGTGCGGGCTGATATCAATTCGTTCCTGTAAATGATTCATACGAACACTTGTTTTCGCGGGAATCCGAGCCACCTCACTAAACTGAGTTCCGGCCAAAACCGCTCACGCTTGGCTTTCGCATGGGTGGACAAAAGGTCACCAACCATAACGTAAATCTACCGCCTCGAACCTGTCCTCAACACGTAGCGTCTCTCGCTCGCAGCGTAGACCATAATCAACACTACTGGGCCGATAATTCTCACTTGGAATCGCACACACTTCCGACTCAAGAGCAAAATATGAACCCGCAAACCACGTCAAAGGTTCTCGGTTGGGTTACTAACACTCAGGCTGTGCATCAATCTCTAGAATCCAACAAGTGGCATTCCCGCCCCGAGTTCTATCTCGACTACCGCCTGACCAAAATAACTTTGCACTACCCGTGGTACGCGGGCCGCTGCCAAATCGCAGCCATGACTGTGCCCACCCAAATGGGCTCAGGCTTCAACAGTCCACCAAATTCAGGCACGGGTTTCCCAAAGCACTACGCCACGCTCGTCGTCCTAACACGATCAAATGTTCTAACCGAGCACATATAGCTACTATCGGCTCCTAAGCAGCCTACTGCGAGCCGCCGCCGCCACGAGTGACCCATGGCCCGCTTACACTTAAGCAATGCACATGCTACTCGCCATCATCACTCCCGCCGGCTGAATATTGAAAATCGCACATCCACGAGTATTTACATCTCGAGGCGCTCTAAACGCTCTACACGTTCACACGAAAATCTAGCATTAGGCACTTGCTTATGCACAGCCGGCGCACGAGTCACAGCCGGCCTACCTCACCTTAGGTCCTACTAGGCCCACGTGCTCAAAGCTTGGCCACTATCGAACCGGGTTCTTCACAATGATCTCTACCTTCACCGTCCAATCTATCGAACAATATCCGAAATTTCGGATTACTCGGTGCCTACAAAGTATCATGGCTCAACTCTCGCAATTCTCTGATCATTTGGCCTTGAAGAGTCGCTTCACTTTCATCTAACACACACCGAGTTCCTCATTTCTCGTCCATAGGCACTAACTAAGCAATTTGCTAAGTGACGTCTAGCTCTCTACCTGCTGCCAGCAGGCGCTATATCTCCTCTACACAAGCATGCGGGTACCTCTACCTACCCGTTCACTGGTCCCTACTAACTAATATAAATAGTACAACTGACGCATGAAATGCATGCAATGCACCAATTTAGATATCATCGTCAGAAAAAACACACATTTCTGCATAAACCATACCTGCCGATGGCTCCTTCGACAGCAGCAGGTTCCTCGACTTGAGCGGCAAAACACTTGTCCACTCGGAGTCGACTTGTCCACCTCGACAGACGAGGTGGCCATCACACGTCCAACTGACGCAACTTTTGCGGGAGATCAGTAGTAGGGCTTCCTCCATAATGGCCCGGAATTGGCCGGAGCCGATAACAGAGACAGGACAGGCGAGGTCCTCCTTGGGACAATGGCGGGCTGATTGTGCCCGGAACGCCTAAGACCACTATGTGAAGCACTTCCCCTTTCTGGCTTCGCAATGGTTCGGGTCATGTTTAACCCCCGCTAAAATGACGCACGTTCCGATCCCGCACTCTGGAACCGCCGTGCTCTGCGGGTACTTTCGAGCGTTCTTAGAACCTGATGACCTCTCGAGCCATCAGAAGCCGCTTTTACCGCGTTCCCTCCCTTGGACGCCTGCTCGCCCTCGCGGTACGTGGCATTACTATGGCTCGTGGCCCACACGCATCGAGCGGAGCACTTCCGCAAATGTAGTGCGCTTCAGAAATGAAATGCTACTATTATATATCCGCCAGAGCTCGCTCTCATGAACCATGCCCGATTCTCTATCGTCTCGCACACACGTCTGGGGACGGGCAGTCGATTAATATGTGAGAACTCCTGCTCGTTACTCTTGCGAGTGCCGACGTTTCCTTCGCTTTTAACTTTCGAAGTTTATTCGGAGCTTTCTTTTTCTTCACTATCGGGGACCATAATTGTACATAAATAACAAACTCCGAAACCCTTTCCCACATCAAACTGGCGGAAGGTCGGGAGACCGATCTCGCTGATCCGCTTCCACCAACGCTTTCGCCGCCCGTGTCCAGAGCAATGAGATTGGCGAAGGGGAACTTTATCCTTCTTTAATATAATAGAGTCTTCGAAAAAGCGTCTGCCCATCGAGTCCCACCCACCCGGCGACTCGACGCATACCAAGCTCAACAATCTCCCCGTTGAACATCGGTGGACTGAAACTTACGAAATTTCATAAGAGCCGCAAAGCGCGCGATCCCTCTCCGCTTCCGTCAGCTACAACTCTTCGGGAATTGAAGTCCCGGAACCAAGTAGCCACCATCGTCAGCTCGGATTGCGCGCGCAAAACCGCACAGCTGCCGTGGCCAGGCACCCTCTGTCAGCGACGGGCAGAGCACCCGAGTCGCGGGCCGCTCAACATTCGGCTTGAGCCGACGGCCAGCTGCGCTACCCCGAACTGTTGTAGCCTCGCAATCTGGTCCTCTGGCGCTGCATCACCCGACCAATCGAGGCGATCTTGCGCTCGCGAATTCACGCGGCACTTCTTCAGATCCCGACTTCTCCGAGCACCATCTCGGGAGGTTGGCTGCCAGAGGGATCTAGTTACGGGGCCGTCTCTTCGGTGGCCATAGCACCTGAAACGCAACAACTTGGTTAATCACCTAACGGCCGTTAATCTCTGCAACGTACTAGACAAGCGACAGCAAATCCGCCATAAAGCGGGCAGTACACCCATTGTATTAGTCTAATGCTTAGCGTGCGTGTTGTCGGCCGCCAACACAAAACTCTCGAGGCTCGAACTAACACCGCTCGGTATCTATCTCTGTCCACTAGAGATCTATACTCGATACCGAGCCAATCGATTCTTCCGTCATCGCGATTCAGTGTTTACAGTTTCTCTTCACGTACTATACTACACTAGGTTCACCGTCCTAGAAGGTCTCTAGGTCCATCCTAGACCTCTCTTTACTCTTGCTCTTAGATTGGCTCTGATACACACTGCTACCGCCCGAACCTACCAAATTGGGCACGGTTCGGCGCGACGGACGGACAGGCCAACGGACACACCTTTTCTTCTGTCGGCACCAAGGCTAAGCCATACCGGATTCATGTACAGTTAAAGTACCTCAGGAATTTTGCTTAAATAACATACATGATCGAATACGATGCACACGAAGTGCAATACATCTAATAGCAAGAACCACAAGTGATATACAAGTGTATAAAAAGAGATAGTCTAAGCTACACATCATATCACATTTCTCAATTTGAATATATTATATTTTCATCTCTCAAAATGTAAGTATATGTTTTCTTCAAAGATACCAATTAGCGTCTCCGATATCTAATCCAAAATTATTCAACTAGTACACGAGGTTACTCTAATCATAAGGACAAAGTACTAACTAGGCCTCACTTAGGCGGCTATGCCCTTGCCACGATCCTCGCTCGGCTCGCCTCTATTGTGTATCCTGTCCCCAAAACCGACACGGGGTGAGAATCTATAATAATATAGTTCCCAGTGGGTTCGCTGCCCGACGCCCGCCCGGTTTTCTCCACTAGGTCTAAGCCTCGGCACATGATAGAGAGGTAGATAGAGTATATAAAGAAGAGATTAAACTTTGGCAACTACTCTATCATGCCATCCAAAAGTAATCGATAATGACATGCAACAACACTATCATGCGAGAATATGTCATGAGTATATAAAAGTACATAGTAATGCAATCTACCAACATAACTATTGTCTACTCGATGTAAATAAATGCAAGTCTACTACATAGTGATTCTCTAACAACATGCTACCATACGCTCGATAGTATCACAATCTCATGGCCAACCCGAAAGGTTTGCCACCCATCCGGGGACAACGCCACGACTTCACAATCTCAAGTCTCATAGGTAGGTAGGAGAACTCACTCGCACACTGGTCTACGCGAAGACCGTCTGCCGAGAATCACAACGCCTGTGAGATACTCCGGAGACTGCGTGTCCTCTGGTGGATGCGTCCACCGACAAGCGATAACAGACTATGAGTATGATCCAAATCTTCACAAGAGGATACCTCTATTACGCAGGGTCCAATGTCCTTCCCAACTACACTAATTGTCAAATGAATGAATGTCTCCAACATGACAATCGGGAAAATCTACTATCCCTAGGTTCAAATGCTCATATGTTGTTCCACTCACTAGATCTTGATGCCACTTCCAATGTTATGTCATGATGGCTATACTGTGTCTCAATACACTAAATTGACATCCACTCGTTCTTGTTATAGTGTCTCTATTACACTAAATCCAAATCCACTTGGTTTTCATTCATGACAAGTCCAAGTTTAACCATCATTCGTGTCCACTATAGGATTCTTGTCACATGACCCAAATCCTATTGCAACCTAAAGTTCTAGTGTCAAAGCCACAATTGCTACACACCATAGAAACATGCAAGGAATGGATTATGTAATCATCAACTAACCTATAATGTCACAATATCAATATATGAATATAATGCAAAATAAAATTAGACATAATAAGGAAGCCCGATTTTCGGATGAACATCCCCCCCCGCACCTCTTGTAAGTAGTCACAAGGCAAGGTTCTCATTGCAAATCTTCCTAGTCGCTCGCTCTTACTCTTTCGTCTACACAAGGCCGCTCGTTGTTTCCTGCCAGAACAATCGCACCCTCGACGAAGTCCGACGAACCGACGCTTCCCAACACGCTTTAGCGCACCCTTCAACAGCAAAGCGTTTGGAGCTTTCCTCAAGGCCAAGTAAATGAAGACGATAAAGAGCTTCACCTCAACGCCAACCTTTTTCTCTCCAATGAACCCTCAATTCCTCTCTTTGTGGAGAAATTTTGCTAGAGAGAGAGAGATCTTTCTCTTTGGTTGCAAGTGGAGGGAGAAATGAAAGAAAAGGCTCAAGTCCCTATATGATAATAGAAACTCTGGTGCTAAAGGTACCGGGCTTCTTAAGAACTAGAAGTCTATGGGTGTCAATGATTTGGGGAGGGCCATTTGACAATGGTCCGGTGGAGAATGTAAACATACCAGATTTTTGGTATAAAAATATATAAATAGAAACATAGTGTGGGATACTGATTTTTATGATTTCAGAGAAATAAAACATAAGTCTTAGAATTGAACTTGTGCTGAAATCGGAATGAAAACAGAGAGATCTTAAGAATTTTCTGTCAAAGACGGGGCAGATAAAATTATCAGAAAATGCTACAGTCTTCAAGAAAATTATGAATAATTGGCAGAGATCCGAAATATTTTTATGAGACTAGCTATGAGTTTCAATATTTTTCTGACATCCAGAAAAAGTTGTGAATCAGATTCCGAAAGTAATCTGATAAAGATTACAAGTTCGTCAGGTTTTAGTGAACCAAACGGGGAGTCCGAATAACTGAAAATATTAAGAATTTCGTTGGACTGCGTTTATTGTGAAACCTGGGAGCCAGCCTGTCAAGTTTGACTCAAACAGGACATTCAGTGGAGCTCCGTGCGAAAGATATCAAGATTTTAAACTGCCCGGTAAGAATGAAATATGAATTTGAGGAGGTTTGACCTTTAATTTAGAAGCTAATTAGCTTCTTCTTCTTCTTCTATAGCGCAGCAGCCTTGCAAGAGCATCACGCACTGCATAGGGAGGAGGGAGAAGAAACCTTCTCTTTCTCTCTAAAGAACTCTCTCATCTCTCTATACTCTCAGAGTCAATCGCTGTGGTTGGTGGAGAAGATGCTTGGCGAAACAGCGTTGTGAGTGGCTGACGGATCTGAGCTTGTCCGTGCGTGTCGTTGGAGCGATGTGTTGTTCGTCGCGGCGGTTCACATTGGGGTAAGCTTTTGGGATTTGTTTAAATCCTTCACATGATGATGTTCTTAGTACCTAGAGTGATCTAAACATGTTCTCTCGCATTTAATTTGGATTATTGGAGTTAATTGGCATATTAGGGTTAAAAAAATGGGATTTTGCAAAATGGTAGTTTTTTGTGTTTGATCTCATTGAACCTTCGTCAAACCTAATTGAGGTAACGGAAACGCCGTTGGCGAAGACGGTTCGGCGATCCGTCGAGCCGTTACAAAGAGTATATTAAAGAAATGGACGTCTTAGGTTCGTTTCCTTCACGCCTGGGAGGCGCCGAGGCGTACGTCAGTAAATCAATGGAAATGGATTTGAGGCAATCGTGGCACCATAACCGAAGACCATAAATTTTCGGGGCCGCATAAAGGCGGAGCACGGTGCGGCGCAGTTGCGATATCGGGCCGTGCCGGTACGGATGCCCGCGGGAGGCGGATCGCAAGTTCGATGAAAGCAATCATGATAATGCAATAGCGAGGTGGTTGTGTACGAAAGCGACTTGTCCTCCGCATGTCAAAGCGGAAGTAGAATCTATGATGCATAATATGGATGTGCATATGAACATGTTAGTATATAGATTATGTTGACATGTAGGAGAGCATGCTAAAGAACATGAAACAATATTAATGAATGTCAGCAATACGAGAAACTGTTAAATGTATGAACATTGTTAGCAGCTATAGATTCATGATGACATGTATGGCCCAGAGCATGCTAGGAACATGAGATCATGTTAGATAATGGTTAATGGCATAATGAGAAATGTGTTATAAGTTAATATTATGTGAATGTATCCCTAGTTGGTAATTGCATATTAAATTGTATGTTAGAGAATCATGTAGAGGTGCATCGCGCATATTAATACGTTATGAAAAGATGCAATTGCTAAAGTACATTGATGTATTGATAGAACCTCGATATGGACCAATTAAGTAATCCAATAAGATCGAGTGGCACTGAACCTAGCGTCGTGAACTTAGGTTGCATAAGAATGAAAGGACTAGTGTTATGGAACATGAGGTCGAACAGGAATGATCATATGAACCTAGTGTTTTAAACATAAGGTCGGATAAATGAACCTAGTGTCGTGAAACCTAAAGGTTGACTAAGTGTAACCCCCGCGGATCTCGGTAGAATATTGAGGACTTTAAGCAAAATCGACTAAAATGTACTCCCAAGAGAAATGTTGGAACGAAGTCCGTATTTAACATTCCAACAGTGTTGGAAAGGGTCAAAGTGAGTTTCCAATGAGGTTCAAAAGGTTCAGAGCAATTGCTTCGGCGTGATTGGGGTCGCGAAAATAATGCGAGATGAGGTTCGGGAGCATTCGGGGCGGTTTTCGGTGCCGCGTAGCGTGAAACGGGACCCGAAAAGGGCTATGTTGGACCATGACTAATATCGGATAGCGTTGGATAAAAGATGATGAGATCGTCTCGAAAACATGTTATAGAGCCTCGGTTCGAATTGAGATGAATCGGAGGTCAAACGAACGAAAAACGAGCGAAAACGAGAAAAAGCTGAATAAAATTGGCTAAAGTCCTGAAAAAGTGCTCGTGTTACCGGTGAACACCCCGTGTGTAGCGCGTACGTTTCAGTTGTAAATCCGAGAAGAGAGCTCTCGGTTGGCTTGCTTACGCAGGTCGTGTATCGTGACACCTAGCCCCGGTACCGTATCAGTGGACCCGACAGCAAAAATGAGTCTGCTGGCAGAATATGAGTTGTGGGAGGTTTTATTTGCAAAATGTACCAATATGTTAATACCCCAAACCCCTCTCCCATTGCAGGTGCAGCGCTCTCTCTCGCCTTTCTCAATCCGTAGCATAGGGCAAAAGAGAGAAGAAGAAAAAAGAGAAGGATAAAGAGAAGGAGAAAGTGAAAAGAAGAAAAGTAAAGAAGGAGAAGATGGAGGAGAGGAAGAGGATGCATCAACCAATCATCATCCTCTGCATGCTTCTTCTCTCCCTGGACTCTAGGAGCAGGTAAAGCTTCCAAGCCTGCTCATGGTAGATTTTGTAGAATGAGGTTTTGAAATCCTAGATCTTTGATTTGATCTCCCTACAAGCTTTAGAACTTCGTAGAGGCCAAAGAGAACACATAGAAATTGCATGCGTGTTGCCTTCATGATCTCTAATGGTGGTATCCCTAGGGTTGTTTCCTAATACCCTAGGATTGATTCTAATGAGATAGAAACAAAGTTTAGAGAAGCTTCTTGGTGATCTAAGCTCGCATTATGCTTAGGTTAGTGAGATCAATCGCTAAGAGATTTTGACTTGATTGCATTGTTCTGCGCACCGAAATTGGGCGCTTTTTGGCCTGCGCTGGGTGTTTTTAAGGCAAATTGACCTGAAACTAATTGGGACCTACGGAACGCGTTGGTGCGCTCGGTTCGGCAATCCGACGAGCGACCGAAGTTTATTGACGAAAACGAATCGTTTTGGACAGATAGCTGCAGGCAACAGCGGAATAAAGGTCTAAAAATGCATTGAGATCGGAACGCGGAGCAACCTTGGAGTCAAGGAAATAACTTCCGGAAAAGACGGATCGCGATTTGGAGGTCGTTCGCTAATCGCGCAAAGAGTGCGAGCCAAAACCGGGCAACGGGTTGCCGCGGGAGGCCCGATTGCAAGTGTCTGAACGAAGCAATGGGAACGCAGTTTAAGGTGGGTTGTTTTACCGCAAGGGCGACTAGGTCGCCTTTATGTCTAATTTTTAATTTCGTGTTGAATGATGTTGATTGTTTTGGCATAGTTGAATAGCTAAGTAGCAATGCATAATATGATGTAAGACACTAAAATTGATGCATGATAATGTAAATGAAGCATGTAAAAATGATGCATTGTAAGCTAAATAATGCCAATGGTGAATGTGTGATGTAATTGCTAAATAGAATGCATTATGAGGCCATTGTTGAATAAAGCTAGATAATTATGTGATATGCATGTAACCAATTAACTGGCATAAATGAAATGCAATTGATGGTATAAGTTAAAATAGATAATAGAATGCATGTTGAGCTATTGTGAGATAAATGTGGCATGAAACTCGGTTGAATAACCCTAAGAATGATGCTATGCTAAAGTATAAGTGATTAGGCTGATATGAAAATAGTACATACAAGTACATGGTAAGAATTCTGGGGGGGTAAGGAAGGACAAGTGTAGTGGAATGAATAAATAATATAGATCGAGTGGCATTTTAACCTAGAGTCTTGAAAAGTTAAATGAGAGTGATGTTAAACCTAATGTAAAGAACATAGTTGTGAAATGAAAGCTGCTAACTAGGATAAATGAACCTATGTTGGGAAAAGAGTAAATGATCCTATGTGTAATTAACCTAGGTAGAATGCTGTGAAAGCAATAAACCAAAAAAAAAAAAAAAAAAAAAAATAAAGTAATAACTTAGGTTGTATAAAGGATGTTGACCTAGAGTCAATTGACGCTAGGAGATAAAGGCTTAGAGCCTAGAGAAGGTCAGTTCATAGGGTTAAGCCAACCTTGGTTAATGTGATATGGATTCGATTAATATAATCTCAGGCAGTTTCACCAAGCAGGCTCTAGATGATCAGTTAAGCAACACATAACAAGACAGTTAATTTTATTGACAAGAAGTATGACCGATAGAAAGCATATATTACTCTAACAAATTACAAAAATTTATAAGTTGATAGCCAATATTCAAGTTAACCTATATATCCTCCACGGCCGCCATTCACGAGCCCATAGAACCCGAGAAACTGAGAGGACGCGAGACAGAGAACAGAGCACCGCACACACTGCCGGCGAGAACGACCTCAATGGTGCTCGTCCACATTCCATTGCCCCCGTCTCCGCAAATCCAAACCCTCAATCGCATCAGGAAACTCACCAAACCTACAACAAAAACCAATACTCCCCAAGTATAGTAAAAAAAAAAAAATCGCAATTTTACCCTAACAGAACAGTAGCCAAATTAATCCTTTCCCCGAAAGCTTAAATCAAGACATTTCGCAAAAGTCCACACAATCTGAAGGTCATTCTAAAAGAATTAAACCGAGAAACAGCAAAAATCCCAATTTTTTACGCCTAGAAAACAGTGGCCCAAAAACTATCCTTTCAAGCACAAATCACTAAACTCCGCGAACAATCCTCAGACACGGCTGCGTTATCAAAGAACACAAAAGTTAACAAAACAAAAATGCCAATTTTTACTCTAAAAACAGAAGCAAACTTAATCCTCAGAGCTCAAATCAACAAATTCCCAACAAGTCACACAAATGCAACCGGTTTCATTCCCAAAACATTTTACACCAACAAGGCCCTAAAGCACTACAAAGGCGCGACTTGAGGCCCACCCGCCCCCCCCATGGGTAAGATCTCGGAGACGGAGCTCAGCACCTCGATGAGGCGGCGAAACCCTAAGGACGGCTTAGAGAAAGAGGTAGGGTAGGTGGAAGAGGATTGAAACGTAGCCTCGAAGCTCTTAAGCATAGGAAAGGGATGGGAGGTGGTCCTCCTCTCCGAACTTTTGCAATAACCCTAGATAATGGGGGAGAGGAGAGAGAGAGAGAGAAAGAGAGAGAGGGGAGAGGAGTCGAGTGTGGAGTAGAGAGAGAGAGAGAGAGAGAGAGAGAGGGTGAGTGACATTTGTCCAAAGTATAATTGTGCGGAGTAAATAAATAAAATAATAAATATAAAAAATAAATAATAATAACAATAATAATTAAAAACGTGAAAAATAAAATGAAGAATTAGAGGGGCTAGCTGAAATTGCGTTTGAAAAAAGAGTTTTGTTTTTTTTGGGCTAAAAAACAGAATTTTCCAATCATTTTATGTTTACAAAAATGCTTTTATGAAAAAAAAATCAATTTTCATAAAAAAGAAAAGGTTTTTTTGGCATTGCATAAAAATTCCACAAATTTGAGCTTTGCAAAACGAGCACATTTTCAATTTTGTAGATTGGGTCGAATTTTTCGTCATCGGACAAAATCCTTTATTCCCTTTCTTTCTCTCATCTTCTTTTTTGTTCTCTTTCGTGCGTACGCCTCTCCCGCCTCAACCCTTCCCACCCGCTCCAGCCTTCAACCCTCCGCGTACGCCTCTCCGCCTCCGGCCCCTGCCGCCTTCCCACCCGCTGATTCGTCTGAACCTCTCCGATATGCTCCGCCGCCTCGGCCTCGTAGACCTCTACTCCACGCTCCGCCTTATCCCTCCGTCCCACCGCTCCGCCTCAACACCCTCGCCAATACGCCTCTCTGCCTCGACTCTCGTAGGCTTGGTGGGGTCCTAGACCGATCTCGCCCTGGAGCCCGACGATGTCGCGACTGCATCTGGCGAGGTCGCGGATGGAGATTCGCCGGCGCCACTGCCCGACGTTGACCGTGGTCAAGAGTTGGAGTAGCGGTCCATGAGAAGATGAGGGGCGTCAGCGAGTCGTCGACGTGGAGCGAACTCCGGAGCCGGGCGCCGGAGCCCCAGACGACGATTTTTCTCTACGGCTATGGCACCTGAGCCCTAGCAGGGCACCTATCTTTATTATTTAGGCACCTAATCGTAATGGTGTAAAAAAGAAAAAGGAAGAGAAGAGGAGGATATGGATAAATGATCAATTTTGGGCGAAAATGGTGTAAAATTGGACAAAATTTGCACATTTCTCCTCCTCCTCCCCTTCTCTTTTTCTTCCCTCGGCTCCGCGTGCAGGCGGCGCACCTGGGCCGTGGTGGCGGATTACGGAGCTAGCTCTGCGAGCAAGGGGGGCGCGTGCGGGGCGTTTGGATGGCCCTACACGGTGGTGCCGAGAACGACAACCGTGGGCCGGCTGTGGGCTTCTCAGATGTCGGCTTCATACTCAACTTCCTACCATCGGATCCGCATCTGTGCGCCCTCGTTAAAGTCTAGCGCAACTGCTCACC
>NC_033640.1:6450551-6470548 GCF_001540865.1 Ananas comosus
TATGCATGCATTCTACTCATATAGCTCTACTATATAGTGAAATTTTCATAATACACAAGGCATGCATTTTAAGTGCTCTAAAATTCATATAAATTTTATTTAGCATAGAAATAAATTTAAAAATATTTTACAACAATTAGAAAGAGCATAGGGGTCATTTCGCCCCATTTCCATGAAGCCAAACCCACCGTCGTCAACGAAGGCTTTCGTTTGCCACGAGGAAGGCGTCCACCACACTCCTAGTACCCTAAAGGTATGAAAGCAAGTGTCATCTAGTCGAAACGAACGACGCTAAGTTCAATCTTTAACTATATAGGGCTAGGGTTGAAGAAAACTCACCGATTGCGAAGGAAGCTCTCTCGATCTCCAAATGGGAGCTAGAGTCCTTCCAATCTAACCTAAACAAAGATTCTAAACCCATCAATTAGGTTCCAAAGCCCTCAAATCAAAAATCCCCAAAACTAACCCTAGAATCCCAATCTAGGGTTTCATCTAGTAAAACCTAGAAAAACATGTATTAAATGGGGATTACAAGCTACCAACCTCAAGAGAAGCTTCAATCCAAGCTCAAAGCTAAGTAGGGTTGAAGTTGTATCCTCCACAAAGCTTCAACCGCAAGCTCGAAGCCACCAAGGTGAGAAAATGGGGAAGATGATGATGCTCAAAGCCTCCAAGCAAGCTCCTTCTCCTCTTCTTCTTCTTCTTCTTCTCCCTCTCTTCTTCTCTCTCTAGAATAGGTGGGAAGGGAAGGAATGAGGAGTGAAGAGAGTGAAATGGCTATATAGACCATCTAAAGCAACAAAATCCACTTAGGCCCCTCAAAAACTCAAAATTACATCAGCCCGGTCTGGGCAGTTTTCGCCCAGAGGGACTGGTCTCCCCGACTTGGGACCGGTCTCTCAGCCTGCCCCGAAAACCCAACGTTCGGGAATCGGTCTCTCCCTGCGCGGGACCGGTCTCTCTCCGCGCAGACGCGCTCGGGGACCGGTCTCGACTGCCAGGGACCGGTTGCCTCGCCGGCTGCGCAGCACTGCTCACTGGGGGACCGGTCTCTCCTATCTGGGACCGGTCCCCAAGAGTAAAACTCTCAGGACTCAGCCAAAACTCTAGAAATCGATCTTTTAGGCCGGTATATCATCGACGGCCCTCCACCGAGTGTGGAAAAGTTCGGAACACAGATCGAACACTTGAACCTCGCAATTTGCAAAAGTCCAGTGTGCTACAAAAATGGGCGAGTTATTGCTTATGCATCGCGCCAATTGAAGAGTTATGAGAAGAACTACCCGATTCACGACCTTGAGTTAGCCGCAGTGATCTTCGCGCTAAAGCTTTGGAGGCATTACCTATATGGTGAACATTGTGAGATATACACAGATCACAAGAGCCTCAAGTACTTGTTCACCGAGAAGAAATTGAATATGCGGCAACGGCGGTGGTTAGAGTTGCTAAAGGACTACGATGTCACTATACTATACCACCCTGGGAAAGCCAATGTCGTGGCCGATGCTCTAAGTAGAAAATCGGCGAAGAACTTACCGATGGCAATTACGCCTCAACTGCTATTGCGAAAGGAGATGCAAAGGCTTGGGTTGGAAGTGGTAGCGCCGGGAGTGCCGGCTACCCTTGCCGCATTAGTCGTGCAACCGACCCTATTCGAGAGGATTAAAGAGTTACAAGCTTCGGATCCTTATCTCCAAAAGGTTCGAGGTGAAGTTGAAGGCGGTAGCGCCGAAGACTTTGGCGTTTGGACCGATGGCGCAGTTCAATTTCGAAATCGTTGGTGCGTGCCTAAAGACGATGAGTTACGAAGGGCGATTATGCAAGAGGCACACCAATCCCCTTATAGCATACACCCCGGCGGCACTAAGATGTACCAAGATTTGAAAGAGCACTATTGGTGGCCGGGCATGAAGAAAGATATTGGGGAATTCATGGCGCAATGTCTAACGTGCCAACAGGTGAAAGCGGAGCGCCGATTTTCGGCGGGAAAGCTACAAAGTCTATCAATTCCCGTTTGAAAATGGGAAGATATAGTGATGGACTTTATTACCGGTTTGCCTCGATCACAAGGCGGCCACGATGCGATATGGGTGATAGTGGATCGATTGACAAAGTCGGCACACTTCTTGCCGATACATACTACGTGGTCGGGAGACAAGTGTCACACCCCGCCCCGAGACCGCTACAGTTTGGCACGGTTCGGGCGCGCCGAGCGGACCGCCGAACGGACAGCACCTCCCCTGTCCGCCCAAGGCTAAAGCGACGAGATTGTGTACATCAAGTTCCCAGGAAAACACTTGAATATAAAGAAACAATCATACAACAACTGGCGAGAGCACAAACAGTGCAGAACAATACGAGAGCAAGCATCACAAGTAGAATCATACAAGTGAATAAAAGAGAGATACTACTATCTATTACATCACATTTGACATTTACATCCATTCAACCTTTTATACAACTTGATTACATTTATNAAGCTTCCAAAATGAATACATAATCATCTCACATGTATATAATGCTAGCTATCCAAAATACATCATGTCATCTATAACCATGCACACGAGGGTGCTCTAGTACAATAGGAAAGCTCTACTAGCTAGCTAGGGCGCTATGCCCTTACCGCGATCACCTGCCGGTCCGCTCACGTGTGTACCTGTACCCCAAAACCACACGGGGTGAGAACTATAAAAATATAGTTCCCAGTGGGTTCGGCCGCCGACTCCGCCGATCTTCCCACTAGGTCTAAGCTGGCACAGATAGATAGATAGAGAGATAAATAGATATTGAACTGCAACTATGATCTATTGTGCCATCAAATGCAAGGAATGCATGCAATATCATTTATCATGCTAGTATGCTTTAACAATGTAATGAATACCAATACAACATAGTTATGTAAACCTCTAACATATGCTATGTCTAATCATGGTATGAATGCAAATCTGCTTATGCAATTCATGTCATTACCCAACCCACTAGGCTACCCCACCTAAGGTCTCAACCACATAGGTGAAGGACTACCCCGCCCTTGTCTCACCCGTCTCACAACTCTAATGCTACGGTAAAGAGCTACCCTACTCTTACCCGACTCGTATCTCGAATGCTATAAGCTAAAAGAGCTACCCCGCTCGTTGCCCGACTCAGATCTCATGTCCTATAGGTGAAGAGCTACCCCGCTCCTCGCCTAACTAATACTCAAATGCCTAAGGGCAAGAGCTACCCCGCTCTTCGCCCCGACTCTAACTCAAACTCATAGGTCAAGAGCTACCCCGCTCGTAGGTAAAGAGCTACCCCGCTCGTAGGTAAAGAGCTACCCCGCTCAAAGGTCAAGAGCTACCCCGCTCGTAGGTAAAGAGCTACCCCGCTCATAGGTAAAGAGCTACCCCGCTCAAATCTCACCGGTGAAGGGCTACCCCGCCCTTCGCCCGATTCACTTCCCAGTCCAATGGGTGGGGAGCTACCCTGCTCGTATCCCACCCGATGAGCTACCCCGCTCGTGAGCTACCCAGCTCGTGTGACAACTCCGGAGTGCACTGCTTATGGGGAGCGACCGCCACAAGCCCAAAACAGACTATGTGAGTATGATCCAATCCTCGCCAACTGAGGATACCCTGTCAACTAGGTTAACAATCACTTGATAATCCACCTATCCCTAGGTCCATGTCAAGTGTCTCAACCACACTAAATCTCGATGCCACTCACCTAGGTCTAATCAACTCTAGGTTCCACAACACTAGGTTTAATGTCAACCTATGTTTAACAACATTATATTAATGCCACTCGATCTATCCTAGGTTCACGACACTAGGTTTAGATGCCACATAATCTCCATAATTAACAATAGGTTAACATTCATTTCATCTAGCATATATGTTCTATAAAGCCAACATGCATCATAATGCTAATATGCCATTATCAACTAGCATGCAATCCATTCTTAATGCTACATGCATACAATCTCCATTACACTAGTACACATGTCACTAGTTTCATTATCGAGTCCAAGTTCTTTATTTTCTTTTCATTATAGGATCTCATGTCTAAACCTTAGTCCTCATGCATTCTATATTTAGGTGTCAAGTCCATAATACTACACAACTAGACATGCATTCAAGGAAAGTAGAAATATAATAATACATACATCCTATAATGCATAAGAAACATATGTGCAATATGACCAAAGATCTAACTCGGACATAGAAGGAAGCCCGATTGCTTCGGATAGACACCCCCCACCTTTTTTATAGCGTTCCGATTGCTCGTCGTCACTCGCAATCGGCCTCCCGCGGCGCACGCCGCTCGGCTCGACCCTATTCGCGCGCGACCATCGAATGACCTCCGCTTTGCGATCCGAGGATTATAGGTCTTCGGTTTCCTGTTACGATGCTCGGGATCCAATCCCACGATTTATGGAAGCTGCCTCGGCTCCCGGGTCAACCCTGAACTACGGAACCTTGTTTCAGCCGGAACGTCGCACCTGCTCGACGAATCGACGAACCGTCGCTTCCTACGCGTTCGGAGACATAACAATTAAGTTTCTGACTACTCAATTTAGATCAAACCCAACTATTTCCAAGAACCCCATTTTTAACCCTAGGTTTGATGCTAGGCAAAAATCCACCATTTGGACCCTAGCTTTAAGCAATAAACATCTAATTAGCATCTAAGAATGCTACTAAATCCATTTCTAGAGCATTTAAATCACACCCTAGAGATCTACCATTAAAGCCCTCATTTGGAGCCTTATTTTGCAACTAGGCAATAAACCACCATTAGAGCTTAGGATTCAAGCTCTAATCATCTATTTAGTATGCTAGGGTTCCTCTAAATCCATTTATAGGGATTAAAATCCAAGCTTTAAAGAGATGCCATTAAAGCCTCACAAGCTTACCTCCAAAGCTTGCCCTCAAAGTGGAGAAGATGATGATGATGATGGTGAATCCTCTCTTGGCCTCAATCTCCACCAACTTCCCCTCCTTCTTCACTTCCTAGAGAGAGAGAGAGAGAGTTTGAGGTGTTCTTTTAGGTTAGAATGGTGTGAGGGAGAGAGGGAAATGAGTTAGCACCTTTGTATACACTCTCATGGTGTTACAAGTGCAAACAGCCCCCTCAACATTCATTTTAATACACAGCCCCCGCGGGGCCAATTTTTTGTATAGGGGACCGGTCCCTGGCAGTGAGAGACCGGTCCCCGAAGGTCCAGAATTCCAGCATTTTTAGGACTTAGCCAAATTTCAGCCTTTTTCATTTTCGGGGTCCGTTTTCGCTCGTTTTCGCTCGTTTGACCTCCGATTCGTTTCAAATCGAACCGAGACTCTCCAAACATGTTTTCAAACATGTTTTCATCATCTTTTCATCCACGCTATCGCCGGATTTAGCTCACGGCCCAACTTAGCCTTTCGGGTTCCGTTTAGCGCCTACGCGCACCAAAACGCCCGAATGCTTCCAAACCTCACCGAACCTCACCAAAACCTTTCGAATGGATTTCCAACCAATTGAACACCATAACTTCATGATTTTAGAAGTCCGGTACCTTACAACAAGCTAGCTCAAGTTTATCTCGACGAGGTTGTGAGACTTCATGGGGTTCCGGTATCAATTGTGTCGGATCGAGACCCCAGGTTCATATCCCACTTTTGGAAGAGCTTGCAAGACGCGCTAGGCACACGGTTCGACTTTAGCACAGCATTTCATCCTCACAGTGATGGACAGTCGGAGCGGATAATACAGATCCTTAAGGATTTACTTCGGGCATGTGTACTAGATTACAAGGGAGGATGGCATGATTTCTTGCCGATGGCGGAGTTCGCATATAATAACAGTTATCAAGAGAGTATAGCGATGGCGCCATTTGAGGCACTATATGGTCGGAAGTGTCATTCTCCTATTCATTGGAGCGACGTGGGCGAGAGAACGGCTCTTGGCCCGGATGTGGTACGGGAGGCGGAAGAAAAGGTTCGTCTTGCCCGTCAACAGTTAGTGACGGCGCAATCTCGGCAAAAGAGCTATGCCGACAAGCGAAGGAAAGACTTAGAGTTCGCGGTTGGAGACTGTGTATTTTTTAGAGTGTCGCCGATGCGTGGAGTAAAGCGGTTTGGGGTCCGCGGGAAGCTAAGCCCCCGTTATGTTGGACCATTTGAGATACTAGAGCGTGTGGGTGCGGTGGCGTACAAGCTCGCACTACCACCGAGACTCGCGGGAGTTCACAACGTGTTTCATGTGTCAAATCTCCGAAAGTATGTTCACAATTCGACACATGTATTGGAGTACGAGCCCGTGGAGTTACGTGAGGATATGTCTTAGGAGGAGTACCCGGTGTGCATCCTCGATCGAGAAAAAAGGAAGTTACGGAGTCGCAAAATTCTATATGTGAAGGTCCAATGGAGCAACCATGCGGTGCGAGAAGCCACTTGGGAGCTCGAGGAGACCATACGGAGAGAGTATCCGCATCTATTTGAGTCGACGAGTTAAGGTATGCGTAATTTCGCGGACGAAATTATTTTAAGAGGTGGAGAATGTAATATACCGAAAATTCGGAAAATAAATATTTAACTTTAGTCAAATTGACCAAAGTGCGAGGATGGAACACTTCGGAAAGTCCGAAGGTGTTAATATGATCAAAAGTGCATTATGGGAGGTTTTCGAGAGCTAAAGAATCAAAAATCTGCAAACTGTAGTTTTTGAGCTCTCGGGGACCGGTCCCTCTCTCGGGGACCGGTCCCTGGTAGGAGAGACCGGTCCCCGAACGCGTGAGAAATGAGAAAGGCCGAAAATCGGCTAAGTACCAGAAAATCAGCTCTCGGGAACCGGTCCCTGCGGGGAAAGACCGGTCCCCGAGAGACTGGTCCCTCTAGGAGAGACCGGTTGCCCCACGCGAAAGCTCTGCTGAGCTGCGGGAGAGCTCTCTGGGATCGGTCCCAAGTCGGGGAGACCGGTCCCCGAACACGAAAAGGGCCCAGTTTGGGCAGTTCAATAAAGTGAAAGTTTAGGGGCTTACTTGCATTTATGCAACCCAACGGTTATGTAGAGGGCTATGAGGGCTTTTTCCTCTCATTCTCTCCCTCTCACACACCCTCTCCTCTTTTTCTCTCTCTAGAAGACAAGAAGGAGAAGAAGAAGACAAGGAAAAGAAGAAGAAGAAAAGGAGAAAGAAGGTGAAGAAGAAGCTAAGAAGTGAAGCTACCTCCTCTTCTTCCTGTTTGGAGCAACATAAGAGCAAGCTTAGAGGTAAGCTTGAACCCTATTCATGGTAGAACCCAAACTAGGGTTTGGGTTAAGCTAAAAATAGTTTTTATAGAGCCTTTAGAGTATTTGGAGCTATCTTTTGCTTTTTTTAGAGATCAAACAATAGATTGGGTGGAGGTGGTGAAGCTTGAAGGTAAGCTTCAACCCCTCTCATGGTGAAACCCTAAAATGGGTTTGGAATGAGCTAAGGATGGTTTTAATGGAGTCTCTAGAGTAGATTAAGCTTTCTTTTGCTTATCTTTGAGATCAAAACCCTAGTTTTGATGTGGGTTGAGCTAGGGCACCCAAATTTGGGGCTTTTGCTTGCGAGGGTTTCAAAGTGAAATCGACCCTCTAGAAACCTAATTGGGGATATTTCCGACGCGTTGGTGCGCTTGGTTTAACGTTACAAAAAGCCTATGCAAAGTTATGAGCAAAATGGCCTAATAAGGCTTCGTTTTGCCACAGGTGATGAACTAGGAGCCTAAAAATTCCAAGAAAATCATTGTAGCATCCTAATACGCCTACAAGGTGGGTGGTGCTATCCAAACTTGTTGGAATTCCTTCTATGCCTAATGTGTCATTCAATTGAGCATATATTTATATTGTTGCATGTATTATAGGGTAGATGTGATGATATACATGTGAATGTTGCATAATGTGAGTACACATGCTATTTGAGATGTTTGAGAGCCTATTTAACCCTATATGTATGCATGAGATGTAATGTGAGCACCCAATGAGAGGAAAGAACAAAGTGACACAATAAAATATAGACCGAGTAGCATTCGACAATGTAAAGTAAAGTGACACTAGAGGTAGTGTGTGTGGCATCAAAGAGAAATGTGACACAAAGAACAATGCTAATGTTTAGAGACAAGTAAAGAAAACGAAAGTGGCATAAAGAACGAGTAAAGTTAAAGAACGATGATTGCTAGAGTTAGCAAAATAAAGTGATGTAAAGAACACTAGAGTTAGTGTGAAGACAATGATTGAACTATATATCCTTAGAGTTAAGGATCGATCATACTTGCTATGAGTTCTGTGCTCGAGGGCGGTCGCTCCCCCTCGGGCGATGTGCTCCGGAGTTTTTGCATCACGGGTTGGAGTAAACCCGAGGACGGTCTTAGTGGGAGGAAGCTGAGGGCCCACGATGATGGACTTACTGTGGGCAAGTTAATATGGCGAAACCCCTGGGTTAGCCGTGAGATTAAAGAGCAAAGAACAAGTCTAAAGAACAAAGAGTAAAGAACAAAGAATCTGCATACTTGCATGAGTTACATTGAGCATATTTCTTGCTTTATTGTTCAGGCATATTAGCATCATGATTATAGTTTGGTTACTATTCTCTTATCCTTTCTATTATGCCTGAGTTAGCCCTAGTGGGAAAGTCGGTGAGATTGGGGCCGAACCCACTGGGAACGTTGTTGTAGTTCTCACCCCACTATTCCACAGAGCCGAGACCGAGCGAGCCGGCGAGCGACCGCGGTAAAGGTATCGCACCGCTGTTGAAGCAAAGAAGGAGAAGAAGGAAAGAGAAGAAGAAGAAGGAGGAGAAGAAGAAAAAGAAGGAGAGCTTGGAGGAGATCATCTCCATCACCTTCTCCTCTCCCTCTTCATCCCTTTGGAGCAGCTCAAGAGGTAAGCTCTTGAACCCTAATGGTAGAACTTAGGGTTTTTGGGTTTTTGGCTTTTAAGATGAGGTCAAATGGACCTCTAGCACCATTAATGGTGGAATAGAGCTAGGAGCTAGGGTTCTATAGTACAAATTGCAAGATGTGAACCCTAGGGCACCCAAATAGGGTTTTTGATAAATCATGAGATTGATCTCATTTGATAGCTTGTAAACCTAATTGTTAGGTGTCTAAACGCGGAGGCGAAGTCGGATTTTCGATTCATCGAGCGGGTAAAACGCTATCGGCAAAATATAGCCTATTGAGCGCCGTTTTGGACCAAGGAGGCCGAGACATCGTCGTAACGTTCGGCGAGAAGCATTTCTAGAACCTTCATACCCTCAAAAGGTGGGGGGGTGTCATCCCGAAGCAACCGAACTCTTTTCTATGTCTTAGAATAACATATAATCTCATCTCTTGCATGTTGCATTGTAGGATTGCATTGTAGTACCTTTTCCTTATGCTTCTAAATGTTAATCTAGTGTACATGGAATACTTGGTGAAATAGATAGGTAAGGATTGGGTCGGAACATGGATCCTATAGTGCTAAGGAAAAGAGATGAACTCGATGGTTATTTAGTGACATAGAGAGTGGCATTACGTAGTGTCACGTCCCGCTATCGCCAATTTGGTCGATCCGGGCCCGCGCACAGACGCCGAACGAACAGCACCACCTCTGTTCGCCCAAGGCTCAACAACAACGAGTACATGTATAAAGAAATAAACAATTCTCAGGATCACATTTCAATATACATGGCTTGCACGATGGCAAGCAATAAACACAAGTGATAGTAAAGCTAGCTAAACATGAAATTTCACTGTAATTTAAAACTTTAAACTAACTTGCATAACAGAAACATCTAGTTATTTACATACACTTTACTACATTCATTTACATGTCTCTGTACATCGAAATAGATGATACATGAACTCAAACTGGTAACCACTACAACTCGGGTGTCCACTAGCTAGGCTGCTGGGCTCTTGCCACGATCCACGGCCTCGAAACTCGCACTGGAACCTGTATGGTTAGTGGTGTGAGAACTACAAGAAAGTTCCCAGTGGGTTCGGCTGCCGACCTCGCCGACTCACCCACTAGGTCTACTCAGGCATATGTAGGCAAGAAAAGTAAGCAGATAGTAACCAACTATAACATGTAACTACTACAATGCCTGTACAAAGCTGAAAGAAGTAACAGATATGAAGACTGTAAATATGCATGCATGCTTTTCATTAACTTTACCCAATCTTTTGGTTAACCCTCTGGTTAACAACTGGACAAGTACGTTAGTCCTGGGGCAAGTACGTTAGCTCATATATTTACCCAATTCACTGGTTAACCCTTTGGTTAACAATAACTCACTAACGAAATCCCTCACGGGCCCTAAGCTGCCTCCCGATGGGACCGTCTGTCGGACAAGTACGTTAGTCCTGGGGCAAGTACGTTAGCCCAACAAGTGACTACTCCGGAGCTCACTGCCTGGGGGGAGCGACCACCACCAAGCTAAGAAAACAGACTATGTGAGTAAGATCTGATCCCCCTTTAGAGGATTCAACTGACAACAATGTCACAATTTAACTCTAACTAGTTCTTTATACTAGTTTCATAATTGCATTTCTCGATGCTAACCAAATCTCTAGTCATGATGTCACCAAGTTTACTATTGTCTTGGTCCTTTACAGTTTCATACATTCATAGGGTTCTATGTCCACATTCTAATGTTCACAAATTCTCATTGTTGATAGGAATTCACATTTTCACTCGCTCAATGCCAAACACCCTATAATGCATGACTACAAATATAAATATGCTCAACGAAGAATTATAGACATAAAAGGTGATTCAAAGAGTTCGGATAGCACAACCCACCTTTCTTTGATGCCGGAATGGGAGAAATGCGCTTCTAGCGCTTTCCCGAGAATCGCGACCCGCGCTCGTGACTATCGACGCCGAAAATCTTCTTTTGGCGATATCTTCGCGTAGGAGCGACGGATTGCCGAACCGACTTCGCCAGCGCGTTTCTTTTACCCCCAATTTGGTTTGTACGCGGTCAATTTCACGTCTGGGCTTCTATCCTGCAAAAGTGCATTATCGGGGTCAGTTTCTATAAAAACTCCTGCTCAATGCAAGTTTCGCAATTACATAGCGTAATTCAATTCTTATTAGCCCAAGAGCCTCAGAACAGTTAATAAAAACTGTCCAAATACTTCAATTCCATTTTTCTCTCTATCATTTCCCTTTCTTTCATTTTTTTTCTTCTCATCTTATTCTTTTCTTTTCTTGCTTTGCTTTCTTTCTTTTCATTCATTCTTTCTTTCTTTTCTTTTCTTTTCTTTTCTTTCCTTTCTTTCTTTCTCTTCCCTGAGGTTTTCTTTTTCGTTCTCTTTTGCTTTTCTTTCTTTTCTTTCTTTCTTCCTTTCTTTCTTTCTTGCTGCCCCTGCAGGGCAGCAGCTGCTGCTGCCACTGCTGCTGCGCATGCTGCTGCTGCTGCTGCTGCTGAGCTGCTGCTGCCACTGCTGCTGCGCATGCTGCTGCTGCTGCTGAGCTGCTGCTGCTGCTGAGCTGCTGCTAAGCAGCATAAGCTGCTGCTGCTGCAGCTACTGCACTGCTGCTGCTGCTGCTGCAGCTGCTGCACTGCTGCTGCTGCTACTCCAGCAGCTGCTGCTGCTGCGCATGCTGCTGCTGCTGGTGCTAAACTGCTGCTGCTGCTGCTGCTGCTGCTGACAGCAGCGTGCTGCAGCTGCTGCTTTAGCTGCTGCTGCTGCTGCTGTGCTGCGCATGCTGCTGTTGCTGCTGTGCAAGCTACTGCTGGCTGCTGCTGTTCCTGCTGCTGCTGCTGAAGCTGCTGCTGCTCAGCAGCTCCTACTGCTGCTGAGGCTACTGCTGTTCCTGCTGCTGCTGCTGAAGCTGCTGCTGCTGCTGAAGCTGCAGCTGCTGCTGAAGCTGCAGCTGCTCAGCAGCTCCTGCTGCTGCTGACGTTGTTGCTGTTCCTGCTGCTGCTGCTGCCTTGCTCACAGCAGCAGCAAGAAGCTGCTGCTGCTCCTGCTCACAGCAGCAGCAAGGGCTGCTGCTGCTGCTGACAACAGGGAGAGAGAGACAAAAGGGAGAGGTTCAAATCTTACCTCTTTTCTTCTTCTTCTCTTCTTCTTCTTCTTCTCTTTTTCCTCTCTTTTTCTTCTCTTTCTCCTTCTTTTCTCCTTCTCTCTCTCTCTACGTATGGAACCAGAGGGATAAGGATGGAGGGGGGCTTGCCTGGCAGTTTAATGGAAATCCACTAAGCCTATGCTAATTACCATTTTGCCCCTCGACTTATCCGTTTAGTCATACGGCTTAGATACCTTTCGCAGTCCCTTTCAAACGTCCGATTGAGCTCAAATTTGACAGGCATGTTCGGTTTTACTTAACAAGTCCAAAGAAATTTTAACATTTCAGTTTCGACCCTGTTTGGTCACTGCGAACTGTCCCGAACCGTAATCTTTATCAGATAACTTCCAGATGCTATTTCTCTCTCTACAGGTGTCAGAAAAATTTAAAACTTCAAATCTAGCCTCATAAAAATGTTCCTGACATCTCTGCCAATTTTCATAATTTTCTGACACTGTGCATTTTCTGCTAATTTTCTCAGTCCCGTTCTTTACAGAAAATTCTAAAGTTTCCGTTTTCACTCCGATTTCACCCAAACATGTCCAAAAGATACCAAGGGACCTTCACAAGCTACCAATCCAATTTGGAAGCAATTCCTTTGCATTTTGACATTATTGGAGCCGAATTAGCAATAGAATCAGCTCCAATTTCATTATACGGCAGAAATTTCTCCTTTTTGCACTATCACTTCGCACTGAACACTTCAAAACCCTTTGAAAGCACACCCTTGGCTTTTCCAAAACTTCACAATTGATTCGGAGATACCACAATTTATCCTTACGCCTTACTTTAATTCTTTTAATCAAAGTTAGCGTCGGAAATCCGAAATTCTCTTTATATTTCGTTTCGCGCCCAATTTGCGCCGAAACACTTATTTATCTCCAGAATTCATTCACACGCATCACAAATCACTCGGGGATGATGTCCAACTAGCTCAAACCTCACTTTGATCCCCTAGATCAAAGTTGACATCGCAACTCCAAGTTTCCATATGTTACACGTAGTGTACTTGACACTAGAGGTTCATGAACTTAGGGATAGGTGGATTCCCTAGAAAATGACTCGTGAACAATGAACTTGGTATAGCTAAGTAAATATGCATGAACGTCAGAATAGATGAGTTCCGAGAGAATGTTGGCCTTAGTTCGTAGGGTATCCTCACGTGGAGAGGATAGATCAAGCTCACGGTCTGTTATTTGGGGTGGTAAAGCCATTCATATTCTCACATGGAGAGGATTGGTCATCGAGTACTCCGGAGTGTTGGGCGGTAGGACAGAGTTGTCCGCAGACAGTCCCGGGTTCGGGGGCACATGGAGCCTCCTTACCCAATGGGATGGATATGTGAGTCGTAGGCAAACCCAAGGGTTTCGCCACAGATTGGGTAAATGAAAAGTTAATAATGACATTGAACATTGCTTATCGAACATGGATTGAATCTGTTAGCATGATAGTAACCTTCTACTATATGATGCATGCATTCATTACACATGATTATGGGCATAGTAGCATAGCTTTCCTATTATGTCTTTACAGCTTTGATATATAGATCATCTATCTATTTCGTTGTTACTTGTGCCCACTTGGACCTAGTGGGGAGATCGGCAGAGTCGGCGGCCGAGCCCACTGGGAACTATGGAAGATAGTTCTCACCCCACTCTATTTCGAGGGCTAGGTACAGGTTTGCCGGGCGAGGACCGCGGCAAGGGCATCGCGCCCGACCAGTGAGAACTATTGGTAGAGTAGTAGCTTTCGTTTTGCATTATGTAAGGACTGAGATTTTGGCAGTGCGGCTAAACTCTTTGTTAATAATGTTTTTGTGTGTAATTTAAATACATAAGCACTCGTCAAGTTTCAGGAGAAAACGGGTTAGAATGGAGAAGTTACGCGATCATTAGTATTCACTTAAGTGAATACTAACTCTGGTTTTTCGGAGAAGCCACAGAGTAGAGTTAGCTTCTGGCGCGTATCGGACTTCGTTCATAGCAGTCCAATAGCTCATTTCGAACGATTCAGCTATTTTGGAACTATTGGCGCTGACGGATTTTGGGTTTGATGCACGAATTTCGAGAAAATCTGAAAATACATGTTTTATATGTATTTGTGTGTCACTTGTCTTTTGGAGAGAGAGAACAAATTTCGCCCCGAATTCGTGACCGATCGAGGCGAAATGAAATGGTGAGTTTGTTGTCTCCGTTGTGCTGATCGCACTAGCGTGATCCGTTCGCAAATCTGACGAACGGATCTGCAGATATCGCGCATTGATTGAGGTGAGGTCGGTGTCACGCCCCGGGACCCAGTGGAAGCCCGCCCGGCACGTGCCCAGACCCGCCATACGTCTAAAACGTATAAGGCGTCTAAAAACAACAGTAATAAAAGCAATAATAAAAGGCAACTAGGAGTATCAGAGCATAATAAAGGTCTAAATGCTACAACAAAGGATAAGGATAAAACTGTAAATCCACTAATAAAAGCATAAAGTGATACAAGAAAATCCCAGATACAAATGCTATNCCGAAATACTTATTTATCTCCGAAATTCATTCCAACGCATCACAAATCACTCGAGGATGATGTCCAACTAGCTCAATCCTCACTTTGACCCTCTAGGTCAAAGTTGACATCGCAATTCCAAGTTTCCATATGTTACATGGCGGGTCTGGGCACGCGCCGGGCGGGCTTCCGCTGGGTCCCGGGGCGTGACAATACATGGATACAAAAACCTCTCACTCTCTCAACTACAAAAAGAAAGAGTAGACCACCTAGGCAAAGTACCGCTCCTCGCTAGCTAGCTAAGCGATCCCCTTGCCGCGATCCCATGCCTCCGCCGGTGCCGAAGGCTCTGAAAAGTAAACCACAAAACAGGGGCGTGAGAACTATTAAAAATAGTTCCCAGTGGGCAATTACTGACTTCAGTGAATGCACCACAAGGCCCAAAGCTACAAAAGATGACAGTGACTATAGATGTAGAAAAGTGAAAGGTAAGTAACAATATAACTTACTACAACATGATATCTCTACTTAGCATAAATAGCATAAGTATGAAAGCAAGTATGCATGAGGTAAAAGTCTCCAACTATCATGATGTTCACAATGCGAAATAGTAAAGTTCCGTTGTTTACTATTCTAGTCAATGTCCAAGTAGTACACTAGGTTATCATCTGTCCACATGTCATAATGAATACTCAAAGTCAAATCTGAAGAGACCCACCCGAAGGCTGTCTATGGCCCTGAGACCCACCCGTAGGCTGTCTGGCCGGTGCCGAGCCTAATGGCCCCGTGGTAGTCATCATCCCCACCCTAGGAATGAGCCTGGCCCACGGCAATCCACTTCGGCGCCCAATCCCGCACGGCGAGTATGAATCGCGATGTCTATCTCCGGAGTGCCGGCTTGTAGGGAGCGACCCTCACAAGCATGTGCGAATGAGCACAATGGCAAGTAGGTAAACGATCTGTCGCAAGTACCAAGTCCTCATGTCTAATAACATGGAATGTGTCAAGTATCTCAATGGCCTATCCCTAAGTCATCATGTCTCTAACATGGAATATAGCGGATATGTAGTGGCCTATCAATATATCTCTATGTTGCAGTTTCATAGTTTACTAGTTTCAAGTGCCCCTTGATGACACTCTTGTTCTCTATGTCAAAGTATGACAACTATGTTCCAAGGTACGTATTCCAAGTCATAATCCTCATAAGTGATGTATCTTCCACTTGCAAAATAAACACTTTTCCCATATGCATGCATTCTACTCATATAGCTCTACTATATAGTGAAATTTTCATAATACACAAGGCATGCATTTTAAGTGCTCTAAAATTCATATAAATTCCATTTAGCATAGAAATGAATTTAAAAATATTTTACAACAAATAGAAATAGCATAGGGGCCATTTCGCCCCATTTTCACGAAGCCAAACCCACCGTCGTCAACGAAAGCTTTCGTTTGCCACGACGAAGGCGTCCGCCACACTCCTAGTACCCTAAAGGTATGAAAACAAGTGTCATCTAGTCGAAACGAACGACGCTAAGTTCAATCTTTAACCATATAGGGCTAGGGTTGAAGAAAAACTCACCGATTACGAAGGAAGCTCTCTCGATCTCCAAATGGGAGCTAGAGTCCTTCCAATCTAACCTAAACAAAGGTTCTAAACCCATCAATTTGGTTCCAAAGCCCTCAAATCAAAAAAACCCCCAAAACTAACCCTAGAATCCCAATCTAGGGTTTCATCTAGTAAAACCTAGAAAAACATGTATCAAGTAGGGATTACATGCTACCAACCTCAAGAGGGGCTTCAATCCAAGCTCAAAACCAAGTAGGGTTGAAGTTTGATCCTCCACAAAGCTCCAACCGCAAGCTCGAAGCCACCAAGGTGAGAAAATGGGGAAAAGATGATACTCCAAAGTCTCCAAGCAAGCTCCCTCTCCTCTTCTTCTTCTTCTTCTTCTTCTTCTTCTCCCTCTCTTCTTCTCTCTCTAGAATAGGTGGGAAGGGAAGAAATGAGGAGTGAAGAGGGTGAAATGACCATATAGACCATCTAAAGAAACAAAATCCACATAGGCCCCTCAAAAACTCAAAATTACATCAGCCCGGTCTGGGCAGTTTTCGCCCAGAGGGACCGGTCTCCCCGACCTGGGACCGGTCTCTCAGCCTGCCCCCGAAAACCCAACGTTCGGGAACCGGTCTCTCCCTGTGCGGGACCGATCTCTCCCCGCGCAGACGCGCTCGGGGACCGGTCTCGACTGCCAGGGACCGGTTGCCTCAAGTCCTGCCGCAGCACTGAGCTGAGGGGACCGGTCTCTCATATCAGGGACCGGTCCCCGAGAGTGAAAACTCTCAGGACCAAGTCAAAACTCTCGAGATCGAACTTTTAGGCCGGAATACCATCTACGGCCTTCCACCAAGTGTGGAAAAGTTCGGAGTACACATCAAACACTCGAACCTCGCAATTTGCAAAAGTCTAGTGTGCTACAATTAGACTACTCAGTTGCGCCCTAACAGTATAACGTGGCAACGAGTACTTTTTCTTATTCAACCGAACGAAAAATAAACCTAATAATATTGTTCTATTATGCCCCGAGTGTGTAAATTTGCAACTTATCGATGTCAACGTTCACATAAACCATAACCAGACCTACAATAGACTACTCAGTGGCGCCCTAACAGTATAACTTTGCAACGAGTAATTTTTTCTCATTCATTCGAGCAAAGAGTAAAACCTAATTATATTGTACTATTATGCCCAGAGAGTGTAAATTTGCAACGTATCGATGTCAATGTTAGGAAGAACCAAAACCGGAAAAACATTAGACTGCTCATTGCTCCATAAGATTATAACTTTGCAATGAGTACTTTTTCTCATTCAAACGAACAAAGAGTAAAACCTAATTATATTGTTCTATTATGCCTCGAGAGTGTAAATTTGCAACGCATCGATGTCAACGTTCACAAAAACCAAAATCAGACCAACATTAGACTACTCTGTTGCGCACTAACAGTATAACTTTTCAACGAGTACTTTTTCATCTTCAACCGAACAATGAGTAAAACCCAATTATATTGGTCTATTATGCCCCGAGAGTGTAAATTTGCAACTTATAGACGTCAACGTTCACAAGAACAAAAACCGGACCAATATTAGACTACTCAGTTGCGCCCTAACAGCATAACTTGGCAACGGGAACTTTTTCTAATTCAACCGAACAAAGAGTAAAACCCAATTATATTATTTTATTATGCCCCGAGTGTGTAAATTTGCAACGTATCGATGTCAACGTTCACATAAATCAAAACCAGACCAACAGTAGTGTAAGGTACCGGGCTTCTAAAACTAGGAAGTTATGGTGTACAATGATTTGGGGAGCCATTTGAATGGTCCCGGTGGAGAATGTAACATACCAGATTTTGGTATAAAAATAATAAATAAATAAAAATAGTGTGGGATACTATTTTTATTGGATTTAGAAAAATAAAACATAAGTCTAGAATTGACTTGTGCTGAAATCGGAATGAAAACAGAAGATCTAGAATTTTCTGTCGAAGACGGGGCAGATAAATTAGCAGAAAATGCACAGTCTCAGAAAATTATGAAAATTGGCAGAGATGTCAGAAATATTTTTATGAGACTAGCTATGAAGTTTCATATTTTTCTGACACCAGAAAAGTGTGAATCAGATATCCGAAAGTATCTGATAAAGATCACAGTTCGGTACAGTTTTCAGTGACCAAACGGGGACGAAACTGAAATATTAAAATTTCGTTGGACTCGTTATGTGAAACCGAGCCAGCCTGTCAAGTTTGAGCTCAAACGGACATTCAGGGAGCTCCGGCGAAAGATATCAGATTTTAAACTGCCCGGAGATGAATAGTGATTTGAGGATGTTGACTTTAATTAGAAGCTAATTAGCTTCTTCTTCTTCTTTCTCCCACAGCCGCAGCAGCCTGCAAGCATCACGCACGCATGGGAGGGGGAGAGAAACCCTTCTCTCTCTCTCTAAAGATCTCTCTCATCTCTCTATATCTCTCGCTCAAATTCGCGGGGTTGGTGGAGAAGATGCTTGCGAACGCGTTGGAGGCAACAGATCGAGCTTTCGTGCGGCCGTTGGAGCGATGTGTTTTCGTCGCGGCGTTCACATTGGGGTAAGCTTTTGGGATTTTGTTTAAATCCTTCATGAATGATGTTCTAATAGTATCTAGAGTGCTCTAAACATGTTCTCTCCATTTAATTTGGATTATTGGAGGTTAATTGCATATTAGGGTTCAAAAATGGGATTTTGCAAAATGGTAGTGTTTGATCTCATTTGACCCTTCGTAAACCTAATTGTTAGGTAACGAAACGCGTTGGCGAAGACGGTTCGGCGATCCGTCGAGCCGTTACAAAGATATTAAAGAAATGGACGTTTAGGTTTCGTTTCCGCCTGGAGGGCCGAGGCGACGTCGTAAAATCATGGAAATGGATTTGAGGTATCGTGGCACATAACCGAAGACCTATAATTTTCGGGGCTGCAAAGCGGAGCACGGTTGAGGCGCCGCTGCGATATCGGGCCGTGCCGGGTACGGATGCCGCGGGAGGCCGATCGCAAGTGTCGACAAGCAATCAGAATGCAATAGCAGGTGGGTTGTGTTTACCGAAGCGACTTGGTCGCCTCGCATGTCAAAGCGGAATGTGGAATCTTATTGATGCATAAATGGATGTGCATATGAACATGTTAGTATTATAGATTTATGTTGACATGTAGGAGAGCATGCTAAAGAACATGAACATATTAATGAATGTCAAGCATACGAGAAACTGTTAAATGTATGAACATGTTAGCACTATAGATTCATGATGACATGTATGAGAGCATGCTAGAGAACATGAGATCATGTTAGATAATGGTTAATGGCATAATGAGAAATGTGTATGCAAGTTAATATTATGTGAATGCATGCTAGTTGGTAATTGCATATTAAATTGTATGCTTAGAGAATGCATGTTAGAGGGCATGGCATATTAATATTATGAAAAGATGCATGCAAAAGTACATATGATTATAGAACCTCGATATGGACAATTAGGTATCCAATAGATCGAGTGGCATGAACCTAGTGTCGTGAACCTAGGTGGATAAGAATGACTGTCACGCCCCGGGACCCGGCAAAGGCCCTGCCCGATGCGTGCCCAGACCCGCCATATGCCTGCACATATAAGGCGTCTACAACAAAGTGATATGAAAGATAAAATAAACAATAACTAACGATATCAGAGCAAGCATGCAGCTAAGTTCTATCAACAAGCGGAAATAGAAAGGAAAGAGAAAGAGACTAAACCACTAGAACATAAAGAAACTAATACATCATAAGTCTCCAGATACAAAAGTAGGGTGGTCTCTATAACAAGGTACAAAACTCTCACAACCTCTCCAACGCAAAACAAAAGAGAGGTAGACCACCTAACGCCAAATCCCTCG